>NC_069500.1:344101106-344141106 GCF_027579735.1 Bombina bombina
AAACTTTTTCCCGTGCAGTTCGCACAAATCAGCAGCTATTTTCTGCCACGGCCCCGCAGGCAGCGGAGTAGACATTAAGGGCTCCCTTCTCTGAGTAGGCCGGCGTTCCCGGCAAAAGGCACATTTAGACACATGATTTGCAATGTCAGAGCTGATCCCAGGCCACCACACAGCTGTAGCTGCTCTTTCTCTGCACTTTGTGATGCCTAAGTGCCCATCGTGTATCCTGTTCAACATCTCCTTCCTCATGCTGACAGGAATTACAATACGGTCTTGGAACAGCACCAACCCCTCCAGCTCCGTGAGCTGCGACCTCTCTGGCTGGTAAGCATTTAAAGACATCCAGGCTGCCCGGCTCTCGGGCCAGCCATCTCTTATGTACCTTATAACTTCTTGCAGATCTGTGTCCAAATATGTCTCTTTCTTTATCTCTTCCAGTTTCCTTGAAGAAATGGACTTAGAGGCCAGAACTGAATCAACATACACTTTTACATCCGACTCTGTCGAGGATTCTTCAGCAGCAGCCAGCGGGAGCCTGGACAGTGTATCTGCCACAACCAGCTGCTTCCCCGGCACATGCACTGCCTGAACATTGAACCTGAGCAGTCTCATTAAAAGTCTCTGGCATCTCAAGGGTGTTTTGTCGATGTCATAAGAATTGATAAGAGGGACTAGCGGTTTGTGGTCAGATTCCAGACTAAATTTCTCCAAACCCACTAGATAACGCTGAAAGCGTTCACAGGCCCAAACTGCAGCCAGGCACTCTTTCTCAATTTGAGCGTATTTTGACTCCGCAGCCGTCAGTGTGCGGGAACAGTAGGCGATGGGCTGTAGTTTGTTGTCATTCAGTTGCAGGAGTGCAGCCCCCAACCCATAACTGCTTGCATCAGCACTAACCACAGTCTTTTTTGAAGGGTCGTAGAACCCCAGCACTGGGGCAGACCCCAGCAGGGACTTAGCATGCAGGAACGCTTTTTCTTGTGAGGGTCCCCAGACCCAGGCAACATCTTTCTTAAGCAACTCTGTGATAGGGTGCAAAACTGTAGATAAATCTGGAAGAAACTTGCCCACGTAATTTACAAGGCCCAATATCTGTCTCAGCTCATGTACATCCGAAGGGCTTTTCATCTGTTCGATAGCCCGAATTTTCTCGGGGTCCGGCTTGATGCCATCCCCGTTGATGATATGCCCAAAGTAGCATAATTCAGTTTTCCTAAAATGACATTTTTCTTTATTCAGCTTCAGCCCAGACTCTTTGATAGCCTGCAGCACACAACTCAAACGCTGATCATGTTCCTCCACTGTAGACCCATACACTAGAATGTCGTCCATGACGACTGCTGTGCCCACGTGGCCACTCAGGAGAGAACTCATTTCCCTCTGAAAGATCTCAGGAGCGGAGGATATCCCAAAGGGAAGTCTGCAGAAACAGAACCGACCTACCGGAGTGATAAAGGTAGTCAGTTTGCGGCACTTTGGATCCAGGGGGATCTGCCAAAAGCCGCTAGAAGCGTCTAATGTGGAAAAGAACTTCGCCCCAGCCAACTTCGGGGCTATATCTTCCAGTGTCGGCAGCACAAATCTCTCCCTCTTCACTGCCTCATTCAACCTTTTCAGGTCCACACAGATGCGCACCTTTCCGTTTTTCTTTGCAACTGGAACAATGGGGGCACACCAATCAGTTGCCTCAACAACCTCTTCAATAACCCCCATAGACTTCATGCGCATGAGCTCTTTCTCCACTTGAGGCATGAGCGGGAACGGAATTCTACGAGGAGTAGAAATACTGTACGGGACTGCGTCACTTTTAAGTGCTATACGGACAGGTTTGCAGCTCAGTAGGCCCAACTCGCCAAACATATCTTCAGAGATCTCATTCACTCTGGCCACGAGGCCCAAGTCACAGGCTGCTTTTCTGCTCAATAAACTGTTAACACACTGACCTCGGATCACATGCACCCACATGGTGAACTTCCTTTGTTTGTACTCACAGCTGGCAAGAAATTTCCCCACACAATCAATGCGGCCACCAGGACTATGAACATTTGTAGTAACCTTCGCCAGCTGGGGCTGTCGAGGCAGTCTCATAAATTCAGCAAAAGACATTACAGTGATATCTGCTCCTGTGTCAATCTTAAAATCAACATTGGCTCCCATTACAGTAAAGGTAACTTTCCAATCTTCCTCTGAGCTTGTCCGTTCCACAACAGACCCCACAAACGACACTTCCTGACCCTCCTGGTCACTGTCCACCTGCATCTCCTTAATGTATTCAGTTTTACACACCACTTCAAAATGGCCTATTCTGTTACATTTTCTGCATCTTTTATCTCTGGCCGGGCATATAGCACTCTGATCATGAGCCCGGTAGCACCGTGTGCATCGGCCATGTTGCGCCCATCCACTTCTAGGCCTTTCCAGTACTTTAGATCTACCGCTCACACTGTGCCTTTCACTAGCAATTTTCCTAGACTGTTGTACTTCATCCACAATACTCTCAGACCTCAGATCAGCACTTTGCTGTTTCACCAGTTCACTCTGGCGGGCCATCCTAATAGCCCCGTCTAATGTTAAATCAGGCTCTAACTGCAGCTTCAGGGAGACTTCAGCATCTGCAATTCCAATAACTATTCTGTCTCTGATTTGCTCTTCTTTAGCAACACCAAACTCACAGAATTCAGCTAATTCATACAGGCTGCGCAAAAATGACTCCACAGATTCTCCCACACGCTGATTACGTTTGTGAAAACAAGCTCTCTCATGAATCACATTTCTTTTGGGCACAAAGTGGGCACTGAGTTTATCCATAACTATATCAAAGTTAACTTCTTCCCCTTCTTGGAAAGTAAAAGCATTGAACACTGGCTCTACATCTTTCCCCATAGAGTATAAAAGAGAATTAACTTGTACTTCACCACTCTCCTTGTTCAGTTTGGATGCAATCCTGAAGCGCTGAAACCGCTGACGCCATGTGGGCCAAGCTGCAGGCTGAGAAAAGTCAAAAGGCTCAGGTGGGGTAAACTTTGACATCGTCATCATCAGAAACAGAAGCGTAGTCCAGAACTTCTGACACCATGTCATGAGATGCAGGACATATGCAGGACACAGCAATGATGGTACAACTCTATTTTATTACAGAGCATAGCAATACACATCCAGACAGGTTGATTGTACTAAACTAACTGCGACACAGACACCGGACCTAAGCCCCGCCCACCAGCTAGTGACATCACATCCTGCTATCATCACAGTGTGAATGTAAACAAACCAAGTGATATAGAGTAAATAATTAATGCAATCAATGTTTTACAATGGTGTATGTACACCTCAGTAATGATCGAAGAGATTAGAGACTGGTTGCCTGTGAAATCGCCCCACAAAGAGATTTAAAACACAAAACAAATTCAAAATCGACAAAGGTCAGCACACCTTAAAGTGACTATAATAGTGTACATACGTTCCAACAGTGATTAAATTCACTAATTTGAACCCCGAATAGATTAGAGACTGGTTGCCTGTGAAATCTCCCAACAAAAGAGATTTAAGCATACAACAAATTTAAAATCCACAAAGGTTAGCACAACCTTAAAGTGACTATAATAGTGTACATACGCTCCAACAGTGATTAAATTCACTAGAAATTCACTGCATGTAACATTTATCATAAAGTGGCTTGAAGCACAGTATTTAAAGTGTAATATTAACCTATAATAAGGGCCATTTTACAGTATAATAGCAGCCTATTTAGGCATATACCATACAATATCATACAATCATTGAGCTAGGCAACTTATTTATAAGTGGCATAGAAAGAAGGACAACAGAAAAATTACTGTGGTATCCAATTTCAGTGACACAGTCACAAGATTGCTTTCACCTGTTAATAGTGAATTTATTTAATTTCCCTTTATACTGGAGATAACTACTTTGAACAAATTTAACCGTATCCCAATTGCACAACTTAATGAGATATTTTGATTAAGTTCAAATAAATAAATATCATTTACACGCACTCAAATTCACCGCCCCTTACAATCCCAAATATTGGATATTAAACAGAGAGATCTGATAATAAATTCACACTATAAAGGCCAGATTAATAATTTTCAGATCTCACAGTTCATCCATTTCAGCTATTAATGATAGAGTAATTTTAAATGTTTGTATTGTCCCATCTTTTAACAAGTTCAATAAAAGTTACATTTTAACTTACAATTTATCTTGCATCTACAATCAGTCTGGGCAAAGAGTGCTACAATAGCATTTATTTCTTGGGAATCTAATCCCAACAGTCCATACAAGTTTTGTGTCAAAAGCTAGCAGCACTCCTCACAATATATACAACATATTGATACTTATACACAAGGTATCTGAAGTAACAAAAATAATCGAGGAGCTTGCCTTTATAGTGCCCTTGCAATTGTGTGTATAGTATACCATGGAACACAGTGAAGACAGTCATCATCAAGTGAAGAAAATATGGTGAACAGTGACATTACCAAGAACTGGATGTCCCTCCAAAATTGATGAAAAGTAGAGAAGAAAACTGGTCTGAGAGGCTGCCAAGAGGCCGCCTACAGCAACATATCTGGCAAGTACTGGCTGTGTGGTACATGTGACAACAATCGCCCGTATTCTTCATATGTCTGGGCTATGGGGTAGAGTGGCAAGACGGAAGCCTTTTCTTACCAAAAAAAAACATCCAAGCCCGGCTAAATTTTGCAAAAACACATCTGAAGTTTCCCAAAAGCATGTTGCAAAAGGTGTTCTGGTCTGATGAAACCAAAGTTGAACTTTCTGGCCATAATTCCAAAAGATATGTTTGGTGCTAAAACAACACTGCATATCACCAAAAGAACACCATAGCCACAGTGAAGCATGGTGGTGGCAGCATCATGCTTTGGGGCTGTTTTTCTTCAGCTGGAACTGGGGCCTTAGTCAAGGTAGAGGGAATAATGAACAGTTTCAAATACCAGACAATATTGGCACAAAACCTTCAGGCTTCTGCTAGAAAGGTGAACATGAAGAGGAACTTCATCTTTTAGCATGACAACGACCCAAAGCATACATCCAAATCAACAAAGGAATGGCTTCACCAGAAGAAGATTAAAGTTTTGGGATGGCCCAGCCAGAGCCCAGACCTGAATTCAATTCAATATCTGTGAGGTGATCTGAAGAGGGCTGTGTACAGGAGATGCCCTTGCATTCTGACAGATTTAGAGTGTTTTTGCAAAGAAGAGTGGGCAAATCTTGCCAAGTCAAGATGTGCCATGCTGAAAAACTCATACCCAAAAGACTGAGTGCTGTAATAAAATCAAAAGGTGGTTCAATAAAGTATTAGTTTAAGGGTGTTCACACTTATGCAACCATTTTAATTTTAGTTTTTTTATTTCCTTCTACCTAAAAGATTCCAGTTTGTTTTTCAATTGAGTTGTACAGTTTATAGGTCACATTAAAGGTGGAAAAAGTGAGGACTTAAGGTTTGGAGGCGGAGCGGAGTGGTTGGTCGATACTCCGCGCGCTGAACAAAGGGCTTGTTACATCGCCCAAACGCAATTCTTCCTTGCCCTGCAGCTATCCTAGCAGGCCGGAGACTGGGCGTGAGATCGCCAGCGTGACCGGAGTCACAAAGACAGAAACAGCTTAGTTGTTGAAGCACAGCCGCCCTGGAGCGGCATTCTCTAATACAGAGCTACAGCGTGGGTCGGCTTCGCTCCTGTACGTCCTTGGCTGGTACTGAAGACGGAGCGTCCGTCAGAGAGAGCGGTTCCCCTGGAGATCTTTCAGGAAGTGCCTGATTAAGTGATGTTACCCAGGAGTGAGTCCCAAGTGTGGAGGGCATGAATAAGTTTAGTATCAACGTGTCTTTACGCTGACCCCAGAAGCCCGTGAGTACTTAAGTGTATACTGTTGGCTACTCGATGGTTGGGATTCTAGAAACCTGGTTTTCTTTGCCAATATAGCCTATTAGGAGTCGAACTCTTGCCTCCCCCCCATATAAGGTCACCACACTGCATTTGGGCCCCAGCGCTGTCTATTTAAAAGATCCCAGGAAGGAGCGGTGGGGGTAGAAGGCCTTAAAAAGCAAATAGAGGGAATGTGATCACATATTTGATTCCAGGATATGGGTCCTTTCTCCTACATCTTAATCCCCATAATCAGCCAGCTGTCTGGGAGACAATTTGCTCTATATAGTGAACGTTTATTCATAAATAAATCAACCTGAGGAAACGGGACTTTAAAGTATAGAGCTCAGCAACAGTTCCCAGGACCCTGATACAGGGTAGGAATAAAAACTTTGTTTTTGCTACTGCATTTCTATTAGATGGTTTTGTCTACTATATGTACTGTGGTACATGGCCTGTATAAGACCTAAACTGGATCACTGTCAAGAGGTGGGACTATACAAGAAAAAAAAAAAAAAAAGTCCATCAAGGGAAGGTTTGCTCCCAAAGAAGTATTTGTTCCAGTCTGAACTTTTTGGGAGAGTGACTGCGAATGACCTTTTAGTTATATAGGCCAACGTCTGTATGTGATTGTCCTATAATACGTACAGAGGCTACAAAAGTGTATAAAACTTGTTCAAAACGTTTTTTGTTTTTTTTCTCCTTGTTGGTTAATTTTAGGCTATTAAGAGTTCAGACAAATAGCCTGGTATCCACTGATAACAGGATTGTGTAATATTGGGTAATATTGTGAGGTAGATATTTATCAATGTCATGAGAAGATGGGATAATAAGTAAATTTATGCTTACCTGATAAATTAATTTATTTTACGATATGACGAGTCCACAGATTTCATCCTTACTTGTGGGATATTAACCTCCTGCTAACAGGAAGAGGCAAAGAGCACCACAGCAGAGCTGTATATATAGCCCCTCCCTTCCCCTCCACCCTCAGTCATTCGACCGAAGGTTTAGGAAGAGAAAAGGAAACGCTAAAAGGTGCAGAGGTGACTAAAGTTTACAAAAAATAAATAAACCTGTCTTTAAAAAGAACAGGGTGGGCAGTGGACTCGTCATATCGTAAAAGAAATTAATTTATCAGGTAAGCATAAAAATTTACTTTTCTTTTACAAAGATATGACGAGTCCACGGATTTCATCCTTAAATGTGGGATACCAATACCAAAGCAAAAGGACACGGATGAAAGGGAGGGACAAGACAGGAACCTAAACAGAAGGCACCACTGCTTGAAGAACCTTTCTCCCAAAAATAGCCTCAGAAGAAGCAAAAGTATCAAATTTGTAAAATTTGGAAAAAAGTATGAAGGGACGACCAAGTCGCAGCCTTGCAAATCTGTTCAACAGAAGCATCGTTTTTAAAAGCCCATGTGGAAGCCACAGCCCTGGTAGAATGAGCCGTAATTCTTTCAGGAGGCTGCTGTCCAGCAGTCTCATATGCCAGGCGGATGATAATTCTCAGCCAAAAAGAAAGAGAGGTAGCCGTAGCTTTCTGACCCCTACACTTTCCAGAATAAACAATGAATAATAAAGATGATTGACGAAAATCCTTGGTTGCCTGTAAGTAAAACTTTAAGGCACGGACCACGTCCAGCTTATGTAACAGACGCTCCTTCTAGGAAGAAGGATTAGGACACAATGAAGGAACAACAATTTCTTGATTAATGTTCTTATTTGAAACAACTTTAGGAAGAAATCCAGGTTTGGTACGTAAAACCACCTTATCAGAATGAAATATAATATAAGGCGAATCGCATTGTAACGCTGAAAGCTCAGAAACTCTTCGAGCAGAAGAAATAGCAACTAAAAACAGAACTTTCCAAGGTAACAATTTAATATCTATGGAATGCATGGGTTCAAACGGAACCCCTTGAAGAACTTTAAGAACTAAATTCAAACTCCAGGGAAGAGTAATAGGTCTAAATACAGGCTTAATTCTAGTTAAAGCCTGACAAAAAGACTGAACATCCGGCACATTTGCCAAACGTTTGTGAAGCAAAATTGACAAAGCAGAAACCTGTCCCTTTAAAGAAATTGATGATAACCCTTTCTCCAATCCTTCTTGGAGAAAAGACAGAATCCTAGGAATCTTAGTTTTACTCCATGAATAACCCTTGGATTCACACCAATAAAGATATTTACGCCATATCTTATGATAGATTTTTCTAGCGACAGGCTTTCGAGCCTGTATCAAAGTATCAATGACCGAATCAGAGAATCCTCGCTTAGATAGAATCAAGCGTTCAATCTCCAAGCAGTCAGCTGCAGAGAAATTAGATTTGGATGTTGGAAAGGTCCTTGAATGAGAAGGTCCTGTCTCAAAGGAAGTTTCCACGGTGGCAGAGAGGACATGTCCACTAGATCCGCATACCAAGTCCTGCGTGGCCACGCGGGCGCTATCAGGATTACTGAAGCTCTCTCCTGTTTGATTCGAGCAATAATGCGTGGAAGGAGAGGAAATGGTGGAAACACATAAGCTAGGCTGAACTTCCAAGGCACTGCCAGGGCATCTATCAGTTCGGCCTGTGGATCCCTTGACCTGGATCCGTATCTCGGGAGCTTGGCATTCTGTCGAGACGCCATTAGACCCAACTGTGGTCTGACCCATCTGAGAATCAGTGAGGCAAATACCTCTGGATGGAGTTCCAACTCCCCGGGATGAAAAGTCTGACAACTTAGAAAATCCGCTTCCCAATTTTCTACTCCTGGGATGTAGATTGCCGACAGATAACAAGAGTGGGTCTCCGCCCATCGGATTATCTTGGATACTTCTATCATCGCTAAGGAACTCTTTGTTCCCCCCTGATGATTGATATATGCCACAGTCGTGATGATGTCCGACTGGAACCTGATGAATTTTGCCGAAGTCAACTGAGGCCACGCCAGAAGCACATTGAATATTGCTCTCAGTTCCAGAATATTGATTGGAAGTAGAGACTCCACCTGAGTCCAAACACCCTGAGCCTTCAGGGAGTTCCAGACTGCACCCCAGCCCAGAAGGCTGGCATCCGTTGTCACTATCACCCACGAGGGTCTGCGGAAACAAGTACCCTGGGACATATGATCCGGCGACAACCACCAAATAAGAGAGTCTCTGGTCTCTTGATCCAGATTTATCTGAGGAGAAAAATTTGCATAATCCCCATTCCACTGTCCGAGCATGCACAGCTGCAGTGGTCCGAGATCAAAGTGGGCAAACTGAATTATATCCATTGCCGCTACCATTAATCCAATGACTTCCTTGCGCTGAGCCATGAATGGAATGAAGTGCTCGGCAAGTATTCAGAATCTTTGTCTTTCTGACCTCTGTCAGAAAAATTTTCATGTCTACAGAGTCTATAAGAGTCCCCAAGAATGGAACTCTTGTCCGTGGAACTAATGAACTCTTTTCTATGTTCACTTTTCAACCGTGAGATCTCAGGAAAGACAATATTATGTCCGTGTGAGATTTTGTCAATTGATAATTCGACGCCTGAATCAGAATATCGTCCAGATAAGGCGCTACTGCTATGCCCCGCGGTCTGAGAACCGCTAAAAGAGACCCTAGAACTTTTGTGAAAATTCTGGGTGCCGTGGCAAGACCGAAAGGAAGAGCCACAAACTGATAGTGTTTGTCCAGGAAGGCAAACCTTAAGAACCGATGATGATCCTTGTGAATAGGGATATGAAGGTATGCATCCTTCAAGTCCACGGTAGTCATATATTGACCCTCCTGAATCATTGGTAAGATTGTTCGTATAGTCTCCATTTTGAACGATGGGACTCTGAGAAATTTATTTAGACACTTGAGATCTAAAATGGGTCTGAAAGTTCCTTCTTTTTTGGGAACTACAAAAAGATTTGAGTAAAACCCCTGTCCCTGTTCCAGCTTTGGAACAGGACAAATTACTCCCATGGTATAGAGGTCTTTTACACAGCGTAAGAACGCCTCTCTCTTTATCTGGTCTACAGAAAATCGTGAAAGATGAAATCTCCCCCTTGGGAAAAAATCCTTGAATTCTAGTTGATACCCGTGGGTCACTATTTCCAGTGCCCAGGAGTCCTGGACATCTCTTGCCCAAGCCTGAGCAAAGAGAGAAAGTCTGCCCCCTACCAGATCTGGTCCCGGATCAGGGCCACCCCTTCATGCTGTCTTGGAAGCAGCAGCGGGCTTCTTGGATTGTTTACATTTATTCCAAGTCTAGTTGGGTCTCCAGACTGACTTAGATTGAGCAAAATTCCCTTCCTGCTTTGTGGAGGAAGAAGAAGCACAGGGTCCTCCTTTATAGTTTCGAAAAGAACAAAAATTATTCTGTTTACCCCTCATTTTAACAGACTTATCCTGAGGTAGGGTATGACCTTTACCTCCAGTAATGTCAGAAATGATCTCCTTCAATGCAGGCCCGAATAGGGTCTT
The DNA here is from genome assembly GCF_027579735.1 of Bombina bombina. NCBI lineage: Eukaryota > Metazoa > Chordata > Amphibia > Anura > Bombinatoridae > Bombina > Bombina bombina. Next base: position 344,111,465 of record NC_069500.1, read on the forward strand.
ACCTTTAAAAGGAATAGCCAAAAGAATAGATTTTGATGACACATCAGCAGACCAAGATTTGAGCCATAATGCTCTATGCGCCAGAATGGCAAAACCTGCATTTTTTGCTGCTAATTTAGCAATTTGAAAAGCAGCATCAGTAATAAAAGAATTAGCTAGCTTAAGAGCCTTTATTCTATCCAGAATATCATCTAATGGAGTCTCAACCTTCAGAGACTCTTCTAGAGCTTCAAAACAAAAAGCTGCTGCAGTAGTTACTGGAACAATGCAAGCCGTAGGTTGTAAAAGAAAACCTTGATGAATAAATAATTTCTTTAAAAGACCCTCTAATTTTTTATCCATAGGGTCTTTGAAAGCACAACTATCCTCAATACGTATAGTTGTACGCTTAGCCAAAGTATATATAGCTCCCTCCACCTTAGGGACCGTTTGCCACAAGTCCCGAATGGTGTCTGATATGGGAAACATTTTCTTAAAAGTAGGAGGAGAGAACGAAATACCTAGTCTATCCCATTCCTTTTTAACAATTTCCGAAATTATTTTAGGAACCGGAAAAACATCAGTGTAAGTAGGTACCTCTAAATATTTGTCCATCTTACACAATTTCTCTGGTGGTATTATAATAGGTTCACAATCATCTAGAGTCGCTAAAACCTCCCTAAGTAACAGACGTAGGTGTTCAAGCTTAAATTTAAATGACATAATGTCCGAATCTGTCTGAGGTAATATATTTCGGTCTGAAAGTTCACCCTCAGACAGCAATTCCCTAACCCCCAACTCAGAACACTGTGAGGGAACATCGGAAATCGCTAATAAAAGCATCAGAGGATTCAGTATTTACATTAATACCTGACCTACTGCGTTTACCCTGTAACACTGGTAATTTGGATAATACCTCTGTGAGAGTAGTTGACATAACTGCAGCCATTTCCTGCAGAATAAAAGCATTAGATGCACTAGAAGTACTTGGCGTTGCTTGTGTGGGTGTTAAAGGTTGTGACACTTGGGGAGAATTAGATGGCATATCCTGATTCTCTACAGACTGAGAATCATCCTTAGGCATACTCTTATTACTTAAAATATGCTTCTTACATTGTAAGGCCCTTTCAGTACAAGAGGTACACAATGTAAGTGGGGGTTCCACAATGGCTTCCAAACACATAGAACAATTAGTATCCTCAATGTCAGACATGTTGAATAGACTAACAATATCTTAAAAGTTGATAAACACTTTGAACAATTAAAAAAAAAAAAAAAAAAATGTACTGCGCCTTTAAAAAATAAAAAAGCATACCATTTTTCCAAAACTGCTAAAAAAGCTAAATAACTAAATCTGATTAGCAACACATATTTAATGTGCCCAAAAATTATTGCACCTAAGCGCAATAGGCAAAAATAACCTTATCAGGACATTTATTGTGAAAAAATACAATTTATTCAAAAAAAATGACCCCTGCACCTCGCCACAGCTCTGCTGTGGTGCCTACCTGCCCTAAAAGTACTTGAAAACGACTCTACCACGATCCGGTCATCAGAGCATAAGTTTAGGCGTAACCGGAGCTCATGCCTGATGCCTAATGAGCCAAAATGTACTGCGCGTCGGAGTGCGCGAAAAATAGGCCCCGCCCATTAAGGGCGATCACAAACAAAAAAACAAGTGGTCCCCCTAAAAAACAAAATCATAATGCTGCAGCCCTTAATAAAAATAAAATAACGAGGGGGGCGTGTCCTAACTGCGACTCTGAGCAGTCGCACCTTTCTTAAGCTCTGGGTGATAATATCATATAATTCGCCAATTGTATGTGTTAACTAACAGCAATCAAGACAAAAATTATAGGTGTTGTGTATTTTCATGATACCTGCTACAAATGACATTTACTTTGCTGTTTTGATGAGCCCGGGGATGGAAATGGACAGTTGAGGCCTGTGGCAGCGTTCCCCCACCCCGGATCTCTGGGGTGTTTTGTCAGAACAGGCTGCTGATAACAACCAGATATTTTGGACACTTGAGCTCCCTCACAACATGGAAGCCTCCAAGTACTCAACCATGTGGACCGATACCCAAATAGGTCTAATAGATCTTAGGTTTGCAAAACTGGAAGCTATGATACAGGCCATAATGGACAAGCTTCCCTCAGAACAGGATATACACCGCTTAATGAGCAGAATTCCACCGGTAGCAAGCAAGAACTTACTTACCGCTACTCCCTGCTTCAAACCAACATCGTGGCCAGAGGATGGGGAAGATACCTTACAAAAGAACATCCAGGCTTCGCTGCCACCGGCAGTGATTAACGGGGAAGATCACATGGGGAAGCACAACATATACCACTCTAACCTCCAAGTACCTGATCTTCTTTTGGGTTCTCACTCTCTGGAGTGGAGACATCGTCACACTCACCCCAGGATGGCGGCCCCGTTAACCCAAGGAGAATATGGGATAGATATCCTCACCCTTTCACCTCCGAGACAAGTCCCGGCGCTACAGGAGCTTTTGCAGGCAGGACGGGTTGAGCCGTTATCAGTACCCTCATGGGAGCCAGGGGGTACTCCCAGATAACCACAAAAGTTGGTGTGACCGGTTCCGGACCCAGCTTCACTGACGTAGGCAAAATGAAAGGTAACTTCATATACCTGATTTTATGCCCCTACTCCGAAGATCTGTCTGCCCTCCAAGTGCCGGGGAACTGTACACCTATGGAGAACTTAGCCCCTTTAGGTTTGCTTCACATCATATACGTGACGCTCTCCATATGGGCTTTATTGATTTACTTTTTACTCTGGCAAATTTGGGGAATACAACCGATCAGCACCCCTCCTCCTTTTAACAAGCCTCCTTAAAAAGATAATAAGTTCACTGATCAACTAGAACTTGAATATCAAGGGCATTAATAGCATTCTTTTACTTCACTAATGTTTTGGTTATAGTTTGTGTATATGTGTATTTTTGTCTCATTCAATATGAGGGACCTGTTTATAAAATGGCAGCGGGTCTCTCAGTCGTACAGATTTGAATACTTTTAACATTGGGTCCTGATAAGTTTTGTATATATTTCTCCTGCAGTATGAACATAATATATGCATACAGACAACTGTTTTCACATCTTCACATGCATTCACTAAAAAAGTCTCACACCATACCGAGGTCAAACACGCTTTACTTTCAAAACATTTGAGGCATTGCCCTGTAAAACCTGGTGCCTCCGTTGGGGTTTAGTGGGGGCCCCTGGAGAGAATATCGCTAAAATGTAAATATTTGCAGGATATGAGGTGTCAGGGTCATTGTTCTACCAACCCTCGATCTGGAACTAGATCATTGCTGTTGTCCTGACCTAGCGGCTCACGGCCGGGGCTGCTGGGAGGTCAAAAATAATTTAAAATATGTGAGACACATCAAAATACCATATTTCAATGGTAGAAGGATGAACATAGGTGCAAACATTCCACTACCATCACTGTACCTCTACACGCTTTATAAATAAGGAAAGCAGATATGCATACTTAGATAGTGCTTATATGTTGGTTTATATAATTGTGAAGTTACACATCATATATGTATATATAGATATCTGGTCCCTTTTCTGCACTGGGAGATTTGTTGTTATTATCTTGATTTAAATTTGTTGAAGTGTCTAATGCTTTTGGCGCGCCTAGTTCTGGCATCAGCGTCTAACAATTTATTTGTTCAGTTCATGTTACTAATGATATTTAGATGGACGCAGTTTTCTTTTATTTATATTCTTTTTCATTATTTTTCCTTGTTGCTCTATAACAACCCCTGGACTCTAATAAACCTACCACGATTGGTCCAAGAGTGATCTAATGTCTTGTTAAAGGGGGAAATATTTTTTTTTTTAAAAATTAAAAAAAAATAACGAGCTGCCTCTCCCAGTGTCCATAACAAACACCCAATATGTTACACACAAAAAACGTTTAAATAAAGGATTTAAAAGTAACACCTTTTCCTTTAAAACCAGGTCCACTTTAACCCCTTTTATAGCAAAGAAAAATGTCAGCCATTCTGATATAACAGGTCTCCTCAGAAAAAAGATTGAACATACGTCAATGCTTGTAGCATGCAGCTGTTCTCCACTCTGAAGATTTCTTACACTACCTTCAGCACTCTGTGGGAACCAATGGGGATCTTAGTTACGTCTGCTAAGATCATCAACCTCAGGGCAGAAAACTTCTTCCGTATCCCCCTGAGGAAAATAGTACACACCGGTACCATTTGAAAATAAAAAAGTCTTAGTTTCTTCAATCAAGAAGAACACCTCACTTTACCTCTTCCTAGTATAACGCAGGCAAAGAGAATGACTGAGGGTGGAGGGGAAGGGAGGAGCTATATATACAGCTCTGCTGTGGTGCTCTTTGCCACTTCCTGTTAGCAGGAGGTTAATATCCCACAAGTAAGGATGAAATCTGTGGACTCGTCATATCTTTGTAAAAGAAAATAGTATTGTCTCTCCTGCCTGTGAAAGTGCATAGTAAATGTTTCATATGGGCCATATTGCTTTAGGCTAAATCTCGTACAGATTACTCCATTAAGCTTTCTGAACTTTAGCGTTGATTGTAGTCACATGAGCAAAGTATATAATTTATTAGGTTTGAGAGAGAGTGTCTCCGTAAGGGACAGAGTCACAGGGCCTCTTTTGTTTGGAGGTAGGCCCCCTTTATTTTATTTTTTTTCTCTCACTTTTGACTTTTTTTAACTGATTTATTGCACTCACGTGTTTATATAATTCCCTTGCGTAGACAGGGATTCTAGATATTAATCTTTGAGGTTCTTTTTTTCCCCTTGTTTTTTTTTTCCCTCCCTGTCATATCACTTGCAGCACGTTACATTACAGTACGATCACTTAAGCCTAATATCACCCTTAACACAATCAACGCCTGACTCGATTAAGGGAAGGGATTGAGTATCAGGCAGAGACACACATATACGCCATTAACCCCACTGCCCCCCCTCCCCTTTTTTCTACCCCCCATTTTTCCATTCTGAGTGGTCATCTTAATACACATGGATACATTTATCACACAACACAAACACACGTCCCCGGCCATGCTTCCCAAGCAGAAAGACAAGAAATCCGCCAAGGTGTCTGACAGTTCTATAATCACCGCTCAAGAGCAATATGATGGCAGCAGCCCAAATTATGACTTTACGGAATTAGTTGAGCAGATCTCTAGGATGATTTCCCCGCAACTAGAAACGGTTAAGCAGGAAATTAAACAAGATATAAATGGTATTGAAAGAAGATTCCACAAATAAGTGCAATCTCAAAGTCTAGGATACAAAGCACATATAGAGACAGGACCAGTAAGTTCAGTGCAAAAACAATATATTTGAGTATATATAATGAACAATGAAATATGCAATTTAATGCATTCAACTAGCCATTCATACACACACATACATTCTTCATAAAAAGGGGTACCCCAATTAGCAGCAAAAGATTAACTTATTATCGTGGTGCACCACATAAGTCCAGAGACTGTAAATCACAATTGGCACAGGATGTTAAAGCCAAGCACTAAATACATGCAAACATGTGCGTTAGCCGGGTGTAGTAAAGCTGGGATTTAAACATTTTGCAATAGTTCTTCATGCAAGTTGGTTAGTGCATTAAACTAATGAATCACAGTCCCATCCAAATATCCTGTGCAAGCAGTAGCGTCAATAGCATGCAGTAAAGCAAAGTTCAATAAGATTCCTTTTTAGTGCAGCAAGGTTAGTAAAGCACAATCTCTGCCAGAAAAAAGAAAAAAAAAAAATGTTCCTGTGATTTGATTTTGAAAAATGAAAGGGAAATAAAAGAAAAAGAAATAGAAAATCGTTTGCTAAACACTAGCACTATTAATGTATGTATGTTTTTGTATGGATGTTGCATTATGTTGATGTTCTATGGCTTTAAAATCTTACAGGGTATAAAGTGTTATGTATCTCTATAAACTGACTAAGTGTTGGTACGATTTGTATTAACATATAAGTATGACAGCTATACTACGCTTGCTGTCAGCTGTAACCAATGAGGAACCTTTATATAATGAGGAAAACAGAACAAGCCTCCAAGTCAGATGGTTTGAATAGCCAATAAATAAATACGTAAGCCGCAGTTATGTCAAACCCGGAAGAAGCTCAGAGCGGCCACAAGGGCGGAGCGAAACGCGCACGGGGACGCGTTGGTAGGTCGCTATCTCACACTTCCAGCCTGATACTAGGAAGAGTTACCCCGTTAAAAGCAAAAGTCAAGAAACCAAGATTTGGACGTTTTGCCACTGACGCTACATATACACAGACGGATGAGGATCACTGTGTCTTTGCAACCAAGCATGCCGCTCGATGCGGCTGGTATGTGATTACCTGTCTGTGATTACTTTGATGTGCTTACTAAGCATTTATTTGCGGACTGCAAGTGACTTTATATTTGTTGTGGCTCTTGTCCATTGAGAGAAAATATGCACCAATGAGACGTATATACTATTTATACCTATTTACTGCATACCAGTGTTTCTGGCAGAGATTGTGCTTTACTAACCTTGCTGCACTAAAAAGGAATCTTATTGAACTTTGCTTTACTGCATGCTATTGACGCTACTGCTTGCACAGGATATTTGGATGGGACTGTGATTCATTAGTTTAATGCACTAACCAACTTGCATGAAGAACTATTGCAAAATGTTTAAATCCCTGCTTTACTACACCCGGCTAACGCACATGTTTGCATGTATTTAGTGCTTGGCTTTAACATCCTGTGCCAATTGTGATTTACAGTCTCTGGACTTAAGTGGTGCACCACGATAATAAGTTAATCTTTTGCTGCTAATTGGGGTACCCCCTTTTATGAAGAATGTATGTGTGTGTATGAATGGCTAGTTGAATGCATTAAATTGCATATTTCATTGTTCATTATATATACTCAAATATATTGTTTTTGCACTGAACTTACTGGTCCTGTCTCTATATGTGCTTTGTATCCTAGACTTTGAGATTGCACTTATTTGTGGAATCTTCTTTCTTTTCCTGTTTTTTCAAATATATAGCTTTCTAGGTTGCACTATAGTTAATATTATTTGATTTATTTAGGAGAGCTTTACTAAATATTTTTTGTAGTTTATAAATGGTATTGTCCTGGAAGTTAGGCAATTTACAGCTAGATTGGAGGAGATTGAAACTAGAATATCGGACGCTGAAGACAGATTACATAGATGTGAGCAATCTGACAGAGTTTGGAACTCAAATTTCCACGCTACAAGCTAAGTTAGAGGAATTAGAAGATCGCTTGCGACGTAATAATTTAAGAATTATTGGTCTTTGAGAAGCTACAGAGTACCAAGACTTGGTTTCTTTCTCCTCAATTAAACTCCCTCAATTACTAAAAATGGCCCCCGCACTCTCACCTATGATTGTTGAAAGAGCCCACAGAGTGGGTTCAATTCGCCAAAATTCAGAGGGCTTTAACAGACCCAGACCTATAGTAGTTAAGATGCTCAACTTCCAGGACAAGATTAATATACTTAAATATTACAGGAAAGCCAACCCTTTAATTATAGAGCAGCAAAAGGTCTTAATATTTCAGGATTTCTCCGTTGAGACTACGAACAGGAGAAAAGAAATGTCTCCCTTTTGTACACGGCTAATGAAAGCCAACTTCAATGTTAGACTTGTGTATCCTGCTAAATTAATTTTGTTTGTTGAGGGCCAAACTAAGGTATTAAATAATTTTGCTGAGGCGCAGAAATTCTGTTTAGACAATGGAATCCCGTAAAATTACTTTGGAACTGTAAAGCTTCCCGGAGATATCATCTCTGTATTTTGAGTTGGAATTTTTTATGAGTTATTTTTTTAATAATATATTAGTTAAGAACAGAAAGTCTGGTCAAGTGTATTTGTAGAAATATGTACTTTGTCAATTTTGTGTTTTAGTATTAATTTCCTTGTTCCCAGGTGGGTGGGGGAGTGTGTTTTTTTTTTTTTTCCCAGTCCCCTCTCTCTCCTCTGCTCCAGCCGCTTTCCTGTTCGTACATTTGGTAGTGTTATGGAATGGTTATTTTTCTTTCCCTTTAAATTTATTCTATATATTATAAAATACTGTCTGTCTAAAACCAAATAACTCTTAAAAAAGTTATAGGGTCGATTAAAATTCTATCCTGGAATGTGGGAGGTATTACCTCCCCCATTAAACGGAAAGCAGTATTAAAGTTATTAGGTTCACATAATCCTGATTTTGTTATGCTGCAGGAAATACATTTAAAAGATCAAGAAATCAATAAACTTAAATGTCGATGGGTTGGGGAAGTGGTAGCAGCCCTGTCGCAGGTTAGGAAGAAAGGATTAGCTATACTAATTAATAAAGATTTAAAATACAAAATAAATAAGAGTCAAATAGACCCAGAGGCCCGCTATGAAATTCTCAATATAGAAGTTGAAAAGATCCCTTTTATTCTTTGTAATATCTACGGGCCTAATCAGTTAGATAATAAGTTCTGGGAGGACCCAGCAATAAAACTATTAACCTATAGAGGTCATAACATAGTTATCGGAGGGGACTTGAATCTAACAGCATTCACCAATTTAGATAGATTAAGTAGGGCTAAAGGTGCTAAATGAGTTAAGAAAACTCGGACTCTACAAAAATTCTGTTTTAAAGTGGGAGTATATGACATATGGTGGATTATAAATCCAGATGTTAAAGCGTTTTCGTATTTGTCAAAAGGGCATCAAGCGCTGTCTCAAATAGATATGTTTCTAATTTCTGAAAATTTAATTGGGAAGGAAGTTACAGCAGATATTAAAGACATAGTTCTATCTGATCATGCAATTATATCTATAGAATTTAAAGCCAAATCCCTTGTCCCCAGTTTGAATAATAACTTTTTTTCCCCCAAATATCTTTACAATAACATACAATTTCAAAATTGGTTAATTAACAAATGGAGAGATTTTGAAAGTTATAATTACGAATATAAAGATAGGATAGAAATTTTCTGGGAGACTGGTAAGGCTGTTTTACGCGAGGAAATTAAAGCATATCTCTCTACCCTTAAAAAGAAATTCCTACAAAAAGAAATTCAGTTTCCTAACAGTGTCAGGAACACTTATAACGCGTACATAGCTACGCCATCTAAACCACTTGGGGAAAGATATATAAACCTTAAAACACAACGAGATATATTGATTAAACAAAAAATGATAACTGAAGATATAAGAAAGAAATCACTTTATGGTGGCTATTCAGGGAAGGCGGACAAATATCTTGTCAAAATTACCAAAAAGAGATCTTCCAATCAGATTACGGCAATTAGAATTGGCAAAAATAGATATACCTCTAATAAGGATATTCAAAAGATTTTTACTGACTTTTTTTAAAAATCTCTACAAAGCGGAAGCCCCTAACTTAAACCAGAAAGAGATATTCTGGGATAAGTTAAATATTCCCAAAATGCCTCAAGAGGTAATTCAGCAACTTAATGCCTTAATTACAACACAGGAAATAGTACATGGTATTAAAGCAGCAAATCTCAATAAAGCCCCAGGCCCAGATTCACTACCCGCTGAATTTTATAAGATCCTTTCAGATCAAATAGTCCAGAGTCTGCAAAAATTATTTAATTTCTACTATACATCAGATACTCCTTGTTCTTCCTATTTTGTGGCCTCAAATATAACTCTGGTTCTTAAGAAAGAGAAAGATCCCGAAAAACTCTCTTCATACAGGCCAATTTCCTTGCTAAATTTCGATTATAAATTACTCACTTCAATAATTTCAAAAAGATTGGCTCCCCATTTAAATAATATTATACATGATAACCAGGCAGGCTTTATGCTGGGCAGAAGCCCGACAAAAAAACATAATTTATGTAAGAACTTACCTGATAAATTCATTTCTTTCATATTAGCAAGAGTCCATGAGCTAGTGACGTATGGGATATACATTCCTACCAGGAGGGGCAAAGTTTCCCAAACCTCAAAATGCCTATAAATACACCCCTCACCACACCCACAATTCAGTTTAACGAATAGCCAAGAAGTGGGGTGATAAAAAAGTGCGAAAGCATATAAAATAAGGAATTGGAATAATTGTGCTTTATACAAAATCATAACCACCACAAAAAAAGGGCGGGCCTCATGGACTCTTGCTAATATGAAAGAAATGAATTTATCAGGTAAGTTCTTACATAAATTATGTTTTCTTTCATGTAATTAGCAAGAGTCCATGAGCTAGTGACGTATGGGATAATGATTACCCAAGATGTGGATCTTTCCACACAAGAGTCACTAGAGAGGGAGGGATAAAAATAAAGACAGCCAATTCCTGCTGAAAATAATCCACACCCAAAATAAAGTTTAACGAAAAACATAAGCAGAAGATTCAAACTGAAACCGCTGCCTGAAGTACTTTTCTACCAAAAACTGCTTCAGAAGAAGAAAAAACATCAAAATGGTAGAATTTAGTAAAAGTATGCAAAGAGGACCAAGTTGCTGCTTTGCAAATCTGATCAACCGAAGCTTCATTCCTAAACGCCCAGGAAGTAGAAACTGACCTAGTAGAATGAGCTGTAATTCTCTGAGGCGGAGTTTTACCCGACTCAACATAGGCAAGATGAATTAAAGATTTCAACCAAGATGCTAAAGAAATGGCAGAAGCTTTCTGGCCTTTTCTAGAACCGGAAAAGATAACAAATAGACTAGAAGTCTTTCTGAAAGATTTAGTAGCTTCAACATAATATTTCAAAGCTCTAACAACATCCAAAGAATGCAACGATTTCTCCTTAGAATTCTTAGGATTAGGACATAATGAAGGAACCACAATTTCTCTACTAATGTTGTTGGAATTCACAACTTTAGGTAAAAATTCAAAAGAAGTTCGCAACACCGCCTTATCCTGATGAAAAATCAGAAAAGGAGACTCACAAGAAAGAGCAGATAATTCAGAAACTCTTCTGGCAGAAGAGATGGCCAAAAGGAACAAAACTTTCCAAGAAAGTAATTTAATGTCCAATGAATGCATAGGTTCAAACGGAGGAGCTTGAAGAGCCCCCAGAACCAAATTCAAACTCCAAGGAGGAGAAATTGACTTAATGACAGGTTTTATACGAACCAAAGCTTGTACAAAACAATGAATATCAGGAAGAATAGCAATCTTTCTGTGAAAAAGAACAGAAAGAGCAGAGATTTGTCCTTTCAAGGAACTTGCGGATAAACCTTTATCTAAACCATCCTGAAGAAACTGCAAAATTCTCGGAATTCTAAAAGAATGCCAAGAAAAATGATGAGAAATACACCAAGAAATATAAGTCTTCCAGACTCTATAATATATCTCTCTAGATACGGATTTACGAGCCTGTAACATAGTATTAATCACAGCGTCAGAGAAACCTCTTTGATGAAGAATCAAGCGTTCAATCTCCATACCTTTAAATTTAAGGATTTCAGATCCTGATGGAAAAAAGGACCTTGTGACAGAAGGTCTGGTCTTAACGGAAGAGTCCACGGTTGGCAAGAGGCCATCTGGACAAGATCCGCATACCAAAACCTGTGAGGCCATGCCGGAGCTACCAGCAGAACAAAACGAGCATTCCTTCAGAATCTTGGAGATTACTCTTGGAAGAAGAACTAGAGGCGGAAAGATATAGGCAGGATGATACTTGCAAGGAAGTGATAATGCATCCACTGCCTCCGCCTAAGGATCCCAGGATCTGGACAGATACCTGGGAAGTTTCTTGTTTAGATGGGACGCCATCAAATCTATTTCTGGAAGTTCCCACATTTGAACAATCTGAAGAAATACCTCTGGGTGAAGAGACCATTCGCCCGGATGCAACGTTTGGCGACTGAGATAATCCGCTTCCCAATTGTCTACACCTGGGATATGAACCGCAGAGATTAGACAGGAGCTGGATTCCGCCCAAACCAAAATTCGAGATACTTCTTTCATAGCCAGAGGACTGTGAGTTCCTCCTTGATGATTGATGTATGCCACAGTTGTGACATTGTCTGTCTGAAAACAAATGAATGATTCTCTCTTCAGAAGAGGCCAAAACTGAAGAGCTCTGAAAATTGCACGGAGTTCCAAAATATTGATCGGTAATCTCACCTCCTGAGATTCCCAAACTCCTTGTGCCGTCAGAGATCCCCACACAGCTCCCCAACCTGTGAGACTTGCATCTGTTGAAATTACAGTCCAGGTCGGAAGCACAAAAGAAGCCCCCTGAATTAAACGATGGTGATCTGTCCACCACGTTAGAGAGTGTCGAACAATCGGTTTTAAAGATATTAATTGAGATATCTTTGTGTAATCCTTGCACCATTGATTCAGCATACAAAGCTGAAGAGGTCGCATGTGAAAACGAGCAAAGGGGATCGCGTCCGATGCAGCAGTCATAAGACCTAGAATTTCCATGCATAAGGCTACCGAAGGGAATGATTGTGACTGAAGGTTTCGACAAGCTGCCATCAGTTTTAGACGCCTCTTGTCTGTTAAAGACAGAGTCATGGACACTGAATCTATTTGGAAACCCAGAAAGGTTACCCTTGTCTGAGGAATCAATGAACTTTTTGGTAAATTGATCCTCCAACCATGATCTTGAAGAAACAACACAAGTCGATTCGTATGAAATTCTGCTAAATGTAAAGACTGAGCAAGTACCAAAATATCGTCCAAATAAGGAAATACCACAATACCCTGTTCTCTGATTACAGACAGAAGGGCGCCGAGAACCTTTGTAAAAATTCTTGGAGCTGTAGCAAGGCCAAACGGCAGAGCCACAAACTGGTAATGCTTGTCCAGAAAAGAGAATCTCAGGAACCGATAATGATCCGGATGAATCGGAATATGCAGATATGCATCCTGTAAATCTATTGTGGACATATAATTCCCTTGCTGAACAAAAGGCAAGATAGTCCTTACAGTTACCATCTTGAACGTTGGTATCCTTACATAACGATTCAATATTTTTAGATCCAGAACTGGTCTGAAGGAATTCTCCTTCTTTGGTACAATGAAGAGATTCGAATAAAACCCCATCCCCTGTTCCTGAACTGGAACTGGCATAATTACTCCAGTCAACTCTAGATCTGAAACACAATTCAGAAATGCTTGAGCTTTTACTGGATTTACTGGGACACGGGAAAGAAAAAATCTCTTTGCAGGAGGTCTCATCTTGAAACCAATTCTGTACCCTTCTGAAACAATGTTCTGAATCCAAAGATTGTGAACAGAATTGATCCAAATTTCTTTGAAAAAACGTAACCTGCCCCCTACCAGCTGAGCTGGAATGAGGGCCGCACCTTCATGTGGACTTAGAAGCAGGCTTTGCCTTTCTGGCTGGCTTGGATTTATTCCATATTGGAGATGGTTTCCAAACTGAAACTGCTCCTGAGGATGAAGGATCAGGTTTTTGTTCTTTGTTGAAACGAAAGGAACGAAAACGATTATTAGCTCTGTTTTTACCCTTAGATTTTTTATCCTGTGGTAAAAAGGTTCCTTTCCCACCAGTAACAGTTGAAATAATAGAATCCAACTGAGAACCAAATAATTTGTTACCCTGGAAAGAAATGGAAAGTAGAGTTGATTTAGAAGCCATATCAGCATTCCAAGTCTTAAGCCATAAAGCTCTTCTAGCTAAAATAGCTAGAGACATAAACCTGACATCAACTCTGATAATATCAAAGATGGCATCACAGATAAAATTATTAGCATGCTGAAGAAGAATAATAATATCATGAGAATCATGATGTGTTACTTGTTGCGCTAAGGTTTCCAACCAAAAAGTTGAAGCTGCAGCAACATCAGCCAAAGATATAGCAGGTCTAAGAAGATTACCTGAACACAGATAAGCTTTTCTTAGAAAGGATTCAATTTTCCTATCTAAAGGATCCTTAAACGAAGTACCATCTGACGTAGGAATAGTAGTACGTTTAGCAAGGGTAGAAATAGCCCCATCAACTTTAGGGATTTTGTCCCAAAATTCTAATCTGTCAGACGGCACAGGATATAATTGCTTAAAACGTTTAGAAGGAGTAAATGAATTACCCAATTTATCCCATTCTTTGGAAATTACTGCAGAAATAGCATTAGGAACAGGAAAAACTTCTGGAATAACCACAGGAGATTTAAATACCTTATCCAAACGTTTAGAATTAGTATCAAGAGGACCAGAATCCTCTATTTCTAAAGCAATTAGAACTTCTTTAAGTAAAGAACGAATAAATTCCATTTTAAATAAATATGAAGATTTATCAGCATCAACCTCTGAGACAGAATCCTCTGAACCAGAAGAGTCATCAGAATCAGAATGATGATGTTCATTTAAAAATTCATCTGTAGGGAGAGAAGTTTTAAAAGATTTTTTACGTTTACTAGAAGGAGAAATAACAGACATAGCCTTCTATATGGATTCAGAAACAAAATCTCTTATGTTATCAGGAACATTCTGCACCTTAGATGTTGAAGGAACTGCAACAGGCAATGGTACTTTACTAAAGGAAATATCTGCTTTAACAAGTTTGTCATGACAATCAATACAAACAACAGCTGGAGGAATAGCTACCAAAAGTTTACAGCAGATACACTTAGCTTTGGTAGATCCAGCACTAGACAGCGATTTTCCTGTAGTATCTTCTGACTCAGATGCAACGTGAGACATCTTGCAATATGTAAGAGAAAAAACAACAACATATAAAGCAAAATTGATCAAATTCCTTAAATGACAGTTTCAGGAATGGGAAAAAATGCCAAAGAACAAGCTTCTAGCAACCAGAAGCAATGAAAAATGAGACTTAAATAATGTGGAGACAAAAGCGACGCCCATTTTTTTAGCGCAAAATAAGACGCCCACATTATTTGGCGCCTAAATGCTTTTTGGCGCCAAAAATGATGCCACATCCGGAACGCCGACATTTTTGGCGCAAAATAACGTAAAAAAATGACGCAACTTCCGGCGACACGTATGACGCCGGAAACGGAAAAGAATTTTTGCGCCAAAAAAGTCAGCGCCAAGAATGACGCAATAAAATGAAGCATTTTCAGCCCCCGCGAGCCTAACAGCCCACAGGGAAAATAGTCAAATTGAAGGTAAGAAAAAATGATTAAATCAAATGCATTATCCCAAATATGAAACTGACTGTCTGAAAAATAAGGAAAGTTGAACATTCTGAGTCAAGGCAAATAAATGTTTGAATACATATATTTAGAACTTTATAAACAAAGTGCCCAACCATAGCTTAGAGTGTCACAGAAAATAAGATTTACTTACCCCAGGACACTCATCTACATGTTTGTAGAAAGCCAAACCAGTACTGAAACGAGAATCAGCAGAGGTAATGGTATATATAAGAGTATATCGTCGATCTGAAAAGGGAGGTAAGAGATGAATCTCTACGACCGATAACAGAGAACCTATGAAATAGACCCCGTAGAAGGAGATCACTGCATTCAAATAGGCAATACTCTCCTCACATCCCTCTGACATTCACTGCACGCTGAGAGGAAAACCGGGCT
Source organism: Bombina bombina (assembly GCF_027579735.1). Classification (NCBI taxonomy): domain Eukaryota; kingdom Metazoa; phylum Chordata; class Amphibia; order Anura; family Bombinatoridae; genus Bombina; species Bombina bombina. Next base: position 344,126,968 of record NC_069500.1, read on the forward strand.
ACAACTTGCTGCGGAGTGCATATCAACGTAGAATCTAGCACAAACTTACTTCACCACCTCCATCGGAGGCAAAGTTTGTAAAACTGAATTGTGGGTGTGGTGAGGGGTGTATTTATAGGCATTTTGAGGTTTGGGAAACTTTGCCCCTCCTGGTAGGAATGTATATCCCATACGTCACTAGCTCATGGACTCTTGCTAATTACATGAAAGAAATATTCGGAAGGTTATCCTCACACTTGACTATCTAGGGAATAATAAGAAAGCTTTAAAAACAGATGCCACCATCTTAACAGTCGATGCTGAAAAGGCTTTCGATTATATATGGTGGGCTCACTTGTTCGCCGCCCTGTAAAAGTTTGGATTTTCTAGGTATTTTACAAAATTAATTAAAGCTATCTACAATAACCCATCCTCGGCTATCTTTATCAATGGCACAACTACTGAACATTTTATTTTACAAAGGGGTACTAGACAGGGCTGCCCCCTCTCGCCCATCCTTTTTAATATTTCTCTAGAGCCATTGGTGATTCTCCTCAGGCACCAACTAGCAGGCATACAGATCTGGAAACAGAATTATGTTCTCGCACTTTATGCTGACGATTTATTACTTTTTTAACTAATATAAAAGAAAGTTTGCCCAAATTACTAGAGACGATACAAGTATTCGCGTCTTTCTCCGGATATAAAATTAACCTACAAAAATCTGAATTACTTTGAATTCATAGAACCCCACATCAGCTACTAGAACATCCATTCCAAGAAGTTACTCAAATAAAATATTTAGGTGTTATGTCAAAAACGCCCCAAGAATGGTATGAGTTGAATTATGTAATTTTTTTTTAATTACTGTAAGCAAAAACTGAAGGATTGGTCTTCATTGCCAATCTCGCTCTCAGCGCGTATTATGCTTATCAAAATTATACTCTTACCCAAGTTAATATATCTCCTCCAAAATATTCCTCTTTTCTTATATAATGCAGATGTAAGACTATTTAACCGAATATGCAATGAATTCCTTTGGAAAGGAAAGAGACCTCGAATTGCCTTAAATAAATTAATGCTTCCCAAAGAGTCGACAGGCCTTGCCTTTCCTAATATTAGCTACTATAATATTGCTGCAATAACAAAATTGGCAATTGACTGGATCTCAGAAAAAGAGATATTTACTACATATATAGGGGAATCAAATCTGATTGGTCCTTATAATTTAAAAGCATTACTCCACTGTCCCATTACAAAACTCCCCCCCTTCAGTTGCTAAAATGCTGACTCTTAAAAACGTGATTGTTGTGTGGCAGAAGTTTTGTATAGAAATAGGAACTTCCCCATTTGTCTCTGAATATCTCCCAATTATAGGCTGCCCAGGATTTGTGCCGGGATTCACATATAAGGTATTTGAGAGATGGAAAGAGAAAGGGCTGATTTGGATTAAACAAATGGTTACGCCTGAAACAATAATTAGATCTTTTCATGATATCAGAGTAGATTTTGATCTCCCACAAAAAGATCATTATGCTTATTTACAAATCAAACATATTTCAGAGCTTAAACTTCAATTTGGTACAACCTGGTCACATGCTCCTTTAAGGAGCTTAATCAATCAATATAAGATCGGGTTGTCATCAATCTCTCCATTTTATCAGATGATGATCGCACGTAAACACGACATTCAACTAGAGAAAATAGTAGCTATTTGGCAGAATAGTTTTACAGGACTATGGGCAGAAGATATCCAATTGAGTTTGAAATTACTTACCAAAACAGGTAGCGCTACAGCATGGCGAGAAGCGCACTTAAAAACATAATTTATGTAAGAACTTACCTGATAAATTCATTTCTTTCATATTAGCAAGAGTCCATGAGCTAGTGACGTATGGGATATACATTCCTACCAGGAGGGGCAAAGTTTCCCAAACCTCAAAATGCCTACAAATACACCCCTCACCACACCCACAAATCAGTTTAACGAATAGCCAAGAAGTGGGGTGATAAGAAAAAGTGCGAAAGCATCAAAAATAAGGAATTGGAATAGTTGTGCTTTATACAAAAAAATCATAATCACCACAAAAAAGGGTGGGTCTCATGGACTCTTGCTAATATGAAAGAAATGAATTTATCAGGTAAGTTCTTACATAAATTATGTTTTCTTTCATGTAATTAGCAAGAGTCCATGAGCTAGTGACGTATGGGATAATAAATACCCAAGATGTGGAACTTCCACGCAAGAGTCACTAGAGAGGGAGGGATAAAATAAAGACAGCCAATTCCGCTGAAAAATAATCCACACCCCAAAACAAAGTTTAAATCTTATAATGAAAAAAACTGAAATTATAAGCAGAAGAATCAAACTGAAACAACTGCCAGAAGTACTTTTCTACCAAAAACTGCTTCAGAAGAAGAAAACACATAAAAATGGTAGAATTTAGTAAAAGTATGCAAAGAAGACCAAGTTGCTGCTTTGCAAATCTGATCAACCAAAGCTTCATTCCTAAACGCCCAGGAAGTAGAAACTGACCTAGTAGAATGAGCTGTAATCCTTTGAGGCGGAGATCTACCCGACTCAACATAAGCATGATGAATCAAAGACTTTAACCAAGACGCCAAAGAAATGGCAGAGGCCTTCTGACCTTTCCTAGAACCAGAAAAGATAACAAATAGACTAGAAGTTTTTCGGAAATCTTTAGTAGCTTCAACATAATATTTCAAAGCTCTTACTACATCCAAAGAATGTAACTATCTTTCCTTAGAATTCTTAGGATTAGGACACAATGAAGGAACCACAATTTCTCTACTAATGTTGTTAGAATTCACAACCTTAGGTAAAAATTTAAATGAAGTCCGCAACACTGCCTTATCCTGATGAAAAATCAGAAAAGGAGATTCACAAGAAAGAGCAGATAACTCAGAAACTCTTCTAGCAGAAGAGATGGCCAAAAGAAACAAAACTTTCCAAGAAAGTAATTTAATATCCAGAGAATGCATAGGTTCAAAAGGAGGAGCTTGTAGAGCTCCCAGAACCAAATTCAAACTCCAAGGAGGAGAAATTTACTTAATGACAGGTTTGATACGAACCAAAGCCTGTACAAAACAATGAATATCAGGAAGATTAGCAATCTTTCTGTGAAACAGCACAGAAAGAGCAGAAATTTGTCCTTTCAAGGAACTTGCAGACAAACCTTTATCCAGACCATCCTGAAGAAACTGTAAAATTCTAGGAATTCTAAAAGAATGCCAAGAAAATTGATGAGAAGAGCACCAAGAAATGTAAGTCTTCCAGACTCGATAATATATCTTTCTAGACACAGATTTACGAGCCTGTAACATAGTATTAATTACGGAGTCAGAGAAACCTCTATGACTAAGAATCAAGCATTCAATCTCCATACCTTCAAATTTAATGATTTGAGATCCTGATGGAAAAATGGGCCTTGAGATAGAAGGTCTGGTCTTAATGGAAGAGTCCAAGGTTGGCAAGAAGCCATCCGAACAAGATCCGCATACCAAAACCTGTGAGGCCATGCTGGAGCCACCAGCAGTACAAACGAAAGCTCTTTTAGAATCTTGGAAATCACTCTTGGAAGAAGAACTAGAGGCGGAAAGATATAGGCAGGATGATACTTCCAAGGAAGCGACAATAAATCCACTGCCTCCGCCTGAGGATCCCTGGATCTGGACAGATACCTGGGAAGTTTCTTGTTTAGATGAGAAGCCATCAGATCTATTTCTGGAAGACCCCAGATTTGAACAATCTGAAGAAATACCTCTGGGTGAAGAGACCATTCGCCCGGATGTAACGTCTGGCGACTGAGATAATCCGCTTCCCAATTGTCTATACCTGGGATGTGAACCGCAGAAATTATTCAGGAGCTGGATTCCGCCCATACAAGTATTCGAGATACTTCTTTCATAGCCAGAGGACTGTGAGTCCCCCCTTGATGATTGACATATTCCACGGTTGTGACATTGTCCGTCTGAAAACAAATGAACGATTCTCTCTTCAGAAGAGGCCACGACTGAAGAGCTCTGAAAATCGCACGGAGTTCCAAAATGTTGATTGGTAATCTCGCCTCCTGAGATTCCCAAACCCCCTGCACTGTCAGAGACCCCCATACAGCTCCCCAACCTGTCAGACTCGCATCTGTTGAGATCACAGTCCAGGTTGGAAGAACAAAAGAAGCCCCTTGAACTAAACGATGGTGATCTGTCCACCACGTCAGAGTGTGTCGTACAATCGGATTTAAAGATATTAACTGTGATATCTTCGTATAATCCCTGCACCACTGGTTCAGCATACAGAGCTGAAGAGGTCGCATGTGAAAACGAGCAAAGGGGATCGCGTCCAATGCAGCAGTCATAAGACCTAGAATTTCCATGCATAAGGCTACCGAAGGGAATGATTGAAACTGAAGGTTTCGACAAGCTGAAATCAATTTCAGACGTCTCTTGTCCGTCAGAGACAAAGTCATGGACACTGAATCTATTTGGAAACCTAAAAAGGTTACCCTTGTCTGAGGAATCAATGAACTCTTTGGTAAATTGATCCTCCAACCATGTTCTTGAAGAAACGACACAAGTCGATTCGTATGAGATTCTGCTAAATGTGAAGACTGAGCAAGTACCAAGATATCGTCCAAATAAGGAAATACCACAATACCCTGTTCTCTGATTACAGATAGAAGGGCACCGAGAACCTTTGAAAAAATCCTTGGAGCTGTTGCTAGGCCGAACGGCAGAGCCACAAATTGGTAATGCTTGTCTAGAAAACAGAATCTCAGAAACTGAAAGTGATCTGGATGAATCGGAATATGCAGATATGCATCCTGCAAATCTATTGTGGACATATAATGCCCTTGCTGAACAAAAGGCAGAATAGTCCTTATAGTTACCATTTTGAATGTTGGTATCCTTACATAACGATTCAATATTTTTAAATCCATAACTGGTCTGAAGGAATTCTCCTTCTTTGGTACAATGAATAGATTTTAGTAAAACCCCAGACCCTGTACCAGAACTGGAACTGGCACAATTACTCCAGCCAACTCTAGATCTGAAACACATTTCAGAAACGCCTGAGCCTTCACTGGATTTATTGGAATGCGAGAAAGAAAAAATCTTCTTGCAGGTGGACTTACCTTGAAACCTATTCTGTACCCTTGTGAAACAATGTTCTGAATCCAAAGACTGTGAATCGAATTGATCCAAATTTCTTTGAAAAATCGTAATCTGCCCCCTACCAGCTGCGCTGGAATGAGGGCCGCACCTTCATGTGGACTTGGGAGCTGGCTTTGGCTTTCTAAAAGGCTTGGATTTATTCCAGACTGGAGACGGTTTCCAAACAGAAACCGTTCCTTTAGGGGAAGGATCAGGCTTCTGTTCCTTATTCTGACGAAAGAACGAAAATGATTAGCAGCCCTATATTTACCTTGAGATTTTTTATCCTGAGGTAAAAAAGTTCCTTTCCCCCCAGTAACAGTTGAAATAATAGAATCCAACTGGGAACCAAACAATGTATTACCTTGGAAAGAAAGGGAAAGCAAAGTTGACTTAGAAGACATATCAGCATTCCAAGTTTTAAGCCATAAAGCTCTTCTAGCTAGAATAGCTAAAGACATATACCTGACATCAACTCTAATGATATCAAAGATGGCATCACAAATAAAGTTATTAGCATGTTGAAGAAGTTTAACAATGCTATGAGAATTATGATCTGACACTTGTTGCGCCAAAGCCTCCAACCAAAAGGTGGAAGCTGCAGCAACATCAGCCAAAGAAATAGCAGGCCTAAGAAGATTACCTGAGCATAAGTAAGCTTTCCTTAGAAAGGAATCAATCTTCCTATCTAAAGGAACCTTAAAGGAAGTACTATCTGCTGTAGGAATAGTAGTGCGCTTAGCAAGAGTAGAGATAGCCCCGTCAACTTTAGGGATTTTGTCCCAAAACTCTAATCTGTCAGATGGCACAGGATACAATTTCTTAAATATTTTAGAAGGAGTAAAAGAATTACCCAGATTATTCCATTCCCTAGAAATTACTTCAGAAATAGCATCAGGGACAGGAAAAACTTCCGGAACTATAGGAGGTTTAAAAACAGAATTTATGTTTACCTGATAAATTACTTTCTCCAACGGTGTGTCCGGTCCACGGCGTCATCCTTACTTGTGGGATATTCTCTTCCCCAACAGGAAATGGCAAAGAGCCCAGCAAAGCTGGTCACATGATCCCTCCTAGGCTCCGCCTACCCCAGTCATTCGACCGACGTTAAGGAGGAATATTTGCATAGGAGAAACCATATGTTACCGTGGTGACTGTAGTTAAAGAAAATAAATTATCAGACCTGATTAAAAAAACCAGGGCGGGCCGTGGACCGGACACACCGTTGGAGAAAGTAATTTATCAGGTAAACATAAATTCTGTTTTCTCCAACATAGGTGTGTCCGGTCCACGGCGTCATCCTTACTTGTGGGAACCAATACCAAAGCTATAGGACACGGATGAAGGGAGGGAGCAAATCAGGTCACCTAAATGGAAGGCACCACGGCTTGCAAAACCTTTCTCCCAAAAATAGCCTCAGAAGAAGCAAAAGTATCAAATTTGTAAAATTTAGAAAAAGTGTGCAGTGAAGACCAAGTCGCTGCCTTACATATCTGATCAACAGAAGCCTCGTTCTTGAAGGCCCATGCGGAAGCCACAGCCCTAGTGGAGTGAGCTGTGATTCTTTCAGGAGGCTGCCGTCCGGCAGTCTCATAAGCCAATCGGATAATGCTTTTAATCCAGAAGGAGAGAGAGGTAGAAGTTGCTTTTTGACCTCTCCGTTTACCAGAATAAACAACAAACAAAGACAAAGTTTGTCTGAAATCCTTAGTAGCTGCTAAGTAAAATTTGAGAGCACGAACTACATCCAAGTTGTGCAACAAACGTTCCTTCTTTGAAACTGGATTAGGACACAAAGAAGGCACAACTATCTCCTGGTTAATGTTTTTGTTAGAAACAACTTTTGGAAGAAAACCAGGTTTAGTACGCAAAACCACCTTATCTGCATGGAACACCAGATAAGGAGAAGAACACTGCAGAGCAGATAATTCTGAAACTCTTCTAGCAGAAGAAATTGCAACCAAAAACAAAACTTTCCAAGATAATAACTTAATATCAACGGAATGTAAGGGTTCAAACGGAACCCCCTGAAGAACTGAAAGAACTAGGTTGAGACTCCAAGGAGGAGTCAAAATTTTGTAAACAGGCTTGATTCTAACCAGAGCCTGAACAAAGGCTAGAACATCTGGCACAGCTGCCAGTTTTTTGTGAAGTAACACAGACAAGGCAGAAATCTGTCCCATCAAGGAACTTGCAGATAATCCTTTTTCCAATCCTTCTCGAAGGAAGGATAGACTCTTAGGAATCTTAACCTTGTCCCAAGGGAATCCTGCAGATTCACACCAACAGATATACCAAATTATGTGGTAATTTTTCTGGTTACAGGCTTTCAGGCCTGAACAAGAGTATTAATAACAGAATCTGAGAACCCTCGCTTTGATAAGATCAAGCGTTCAATCTCCAAGCAGTCAGCTGGAGTGGGTCGAACGGACCTAGAACAAGAAGGTCTCTCAAAGGTAGCTTCCATGGTGGAGCCGATGACATATTCACCAGATCTGCATACCAAGTCCTGCGTGGCCACGCAGGAGCTATCAAAATCACCGACGCCCTCTCCTGATTGATCCTGGCTACCAGCCTGGGGATGAGAGGAAACGGCGGGAACACATAAGCTAGTTTGAAGGTCCAAGGTGCTACTAGTGCATCCACTAGAGCCGCCTTGGGATCCCTGGATCTGTACCCGTAGTAAGGAACTCTGAAGTTCTGACGAGAGGCCATCAGATCCATGTCTGGAATGCCTCACGGTTGAGTGACTTGGGCAAAGATTTCCGGATGGAGTTCCCACTCCCCCGGATGCAATGTCTGACGACTCAGAAAATCCGCTTCCCAATTTTCCACTCCTGGGATGTGGATAGCAGACAGGTGGCAGGAGTGAGACTCCGCCCATAGAATGATTTTGGTCACTTCTTCCATCGCTAGGGAACTCCTTGTTCCCCCCTGATGGTTGATGTATGAACTTGGCCCTCGCTAGCTGAGGCCAAGCTTTGAGAGCATTGAATATCGCTCTCAGTTCCAGAATATTTATCGGTAGAAGAGATTCTACCCGAGACCAAAGACCCTGAGCTTTCAGGGATCCCCAGACCGCGCCCCAGCCCATCAGACTGGCGTCGGTCGTGACAATGACCCACTCTGGTCTGCGGAAGGTCATCCCTTGTGACAGGTTGTCCAGGGACAGCCACCAACGGAATGAGTCTCTGGTCCTCTGATTTACTTGTATCTTCGGAGACAAGTCTGAATAGTCCCCATTCCACTGACTGAGCATGAACAGTTGTAATGGTCTTAGATGAATGCGCACAAAAGGAACTATGTCCATTGCCGCTACCATCAAACCTATCACTTCCATGCACTGCGCTATGGAAGGAAGAGGAACGGAATGAAGTATCCGACAAGAGTCTAGAAGTTTTGTTTTTCTGGCTTCTGTCAGAAAAATCCTCATTTCTAAGGAGTCTATTATAGTTCCCAAGAAGGGAACCCTCGTTGACGGAGATAGAGAACTCTTTTCCACGTTCACTTTCCATCCGTGAGATCTGAGAAAGGCCAGGACAATGTCCGTGTGAGCCTTTACTTGAGGAAGGGACGACGCTCGAATCAGAATGTCGTCCAAGTAAGGTACTACAGCAATGCCCCTTGGTCTTAGCACCGCCAGAAGGGACCCTAGTACCTATGAGAAAAACCTAGGAGCAGTGGCTAATCCGAAAGAAAATGCCACGAACTGGAAATGCTTGTCCAGGAATGCAAACCTTAGGAACCGATGATGTTCCTTGTGGATAGGAATATGTAGATACGCATCCTTGAAATCCACCTTGGTCATGAATTGACCTTCCTGGATGGAAGGAAGAAGTGTTCGAATGGTTTCCATCTTGAACGATGGAACCTTGAGAAACTTGTTCAAGATCTTGAGATCTAAGATTGGTCTGAACGTTCCCTCTTTTTTGGGAACTATGAACAGATTGGAGTAGAACCCCATCCCTTGTTCTCCTACTGGAACAGGATGAATCACTCCCATTTTTAGCAGGTCTTCTACCCAATGTAAGAATGCCTGTCTTCTTATGTGGTCTGAAGACAACTGAGACCTGTGGAACCTCCCCCTTGGAGGAAGCCCCTTGAACTCCAGAGAATAACCTTGGGAGACTATTTCTAGCGCCCAAGGATCCAGAACATCTCTTTCCCAAGCCTGAGCGAAGAGAGAGAGTCTGCCCCCCACCAGATCCGGTCCCGGATCGGGGGCCCGCATTTCATGCTGTCTTGGTAGCAGTGGCAGGTTTCCTGGCCTGCTTTCCTTTGCTCCAGCCTTGCATAGGTCTCCACGCTGGATTGGCTTGAGAAGTATTACCTTCCTGCTTAGAGGACGTAGCCCTTGGGGCTGATCCGTTTCTGCGAAAGGGACGAAACTTAGGTTTATATTTGGTCTTGAAAAGACCTATCCTGAGGAAGGGCGTGGCCCTTGCCCCCAGTGATATCAGAGATAATCTCTTTCAAGTCAGGGCCAAAGAGTGTTTTCCCCTTGAAAGGAATGTCAAGCAATTTGTTCTTGGAAGACGCATCCGCTGCCCAAGATTTTAACCAAAGCGCTCTGCGCCACAATAGCAAACCCAGAATTTTTTCGCCGCTAACCTAGCCAATTGCAAGGTGGCGTCTAGGGTGAAAGAATTAGCCAATTTAAGAGCACGAGTTCTGTCCATAATCTCCTCATAAGAAGAAGAATTACTAATAATCGCCTTTCCTAGCTCATCAAACTAGAAACACGCGGCTGCAGTGACAGGGACAATGCATGCAATTGGTTGTAGAAGGGAACCTTGCTGAACAAACATCTTAGGCAGACCTTCTAATTTTTTATCCATAGGATCTTGGAAAGCACAACTATCTTCTATGGGTATAGTGGCGCGCTTGTGTAGAGTAGAAACCGCCCCCTCGACCTTGGGGACTGTCTGCCATCAGTCCTTTCTGGGGTCGACTATAGGAAAACAATTTTATAAATATGGGGGGAGGTACTAAAGGTATACCGGGCCTGTCCCATTCTTTACTAACAATGTACGCCACCCGCTTGGATATAGGAAAAGCTTCGGGGGGCCCCGGGGCCTCTAAGAACTTTTCCATTTTACATAGTGGTTCTGGAATGACCAGATAATCACAATCATCCAAATTGGATAACACCTCCTTAAGCAGAGCGCGGAGATGTTCCAACTTAAATTTAAAAGTAATCACATCAGGTTCAGCTTGTTGAGAAATGTTTCCTGAATCTGAAATTTCTCCCTCAGACAAAACCTCCCTGGCCCCCTCAGACTGGTGTAGGGGCCCTTCAGAAACCATATCATCAGCGTTCTCATGCTCTACAGAATTTTCTAAAACAGAGCAGTCGCGCTTTCGCTGATAAGTGGGCATATTGGCTAAAATGTTTTTGATAGAATTATCCATTACAGCCGTTAAATGTTGCATAGTAAGGAGTATTGGCGCACTAGATATACTAGGGGCCTCCTGTATGGGCAAGACTGGTGTAGACGAAGGAGGGGATGATGCAGTACCATGCTTACTCCCCTCACTTGAGGAATCATCTTGGGCATCATTTTTACTAAATTTTTTTTTTTTTTTTTTTTTTTTTTATGACAAAAAATACATATAGTTAAATGAGAAGGAACCTTGGTTTCCCCACAGTCAGAACACAATCTATCTGGTAGTTCAGACATGTTAAACAGGCATAAACTTGATAACAAAGCACAAAAAACGTTTTAAAATAAAACCGTTACTGTCACTTTAAATTTTAAACTAAACACACTTTATTATTGCAATTGCGAAAAAGTATGAAGGAATTGTTCAAAATTCACCAAAATTTCACCACAGTGTCTTAAAGCCTTAAAAGTATTGCACACCAAATTTGGAAGCTTTAACCCTTAAAATAACGGAACCGGAGCCGTTTTTATATTTAACCCCTTTACAGTCCCTGGAATCTGCTTTGCTGAGACCCAACCAAGCCCAAAGGGGAATACGATACCAAATGATGCCTTCAGAAAGACTTTTCTATGTATCAGAGCTCCACACACATGCAGCTGCATGCCATGCTGTCCTCAAAAACAAGTGCGCCATACCGGCGCGAAAATGAGGCTCTGACTATGATTAGGGAAAGCCCCTAAAGAATAAGGTGTCTAAAACAGTGCCTGCCGATATAATCAAAATACCCAGAATAAATGATTCCTCAAGGCTAAATATGTGTTAATAATGAATCGATTTAGCCCAGAAAAAGTCTACAGTCTTAATAAGCCCTTGTGAAGCCCTTATTTACTATCTTAATAAACATGGCTTACCGGATCCCATAGGGAAAATGACAGCTTCCAGCATTACATCGTCTTGTTAGAATGTGTCATACCTCAAGCAGTAAGAGACTGCACACTGTTCCCCCAACTGAAGTTAATTGCTCTCAACAGTCCTGTGTGGAACAGCCATGGATTTTAGTTACGGTGCTAAAATCATTTTCCTCATACAAACAGAAATCTTCATCTCTTTTCTGTTTCTGAGTAAATAGTACATACCAGCACTATTTTAAAATAACAAACTCTTGATTGAATAATAAAAACTACAGTTAAACACTAAAAAACTCTAAGCCATCTCCGTGGAGATGTTGCCTGTACAACGGCAAAGAGAATGACTGGGGTAGGCGGAGCCTAGGAGGGATCATGTGACCAGCTTTGCTGGGCTCTTTGCCATTTCCTGTTGGGGAAGAGAATATCCCACAAGTAAGGATGACGCCGTGGACCGGACACACCTATGTTGGAGAAAAAACGAATTTAAACGCTTATTAGATTTAGTATCAAGAGGACTAGAATCCTCCATTTCTAATGCGATTAAAACTTCTTTAAGTAAAGAACGAATAAATTCCATTTTAAATAAATATGAAGATTTATCAGTGTCGATATCTGAGACAGAATCCTCTGAACCAGAAAAAGCCTCATCAGAAACAGACAAATCAGAATGATGATGTTCATTTAAAAATTCATCTGAGAAATGAGAAGTTTTAAAAGACCTTTTACGCTTACTGGAAGGAGGAATAACAGACATAGCCTTCCTAATAGATTTAGAAACAAAATCTCTTATATTAACAGGAACATCCTGAGTATTAGATGTTGATGGAACAGCAACAGGTAATGGAATATTACTAATGGAAATTTTATCTGCATTAGCAAGTTTATCATGACATTCATCACAAACTACAGCCGGAGGAACAGTTACCACAAGTTTACAACAAATGCACTTAACTTTGGTAGAACCAGCATCAGGCAGCGTTTTTCCAGAAGTAGCTTCTGATCCAGGGTCAATCTGAGACATCTTGCAATATGTAAGAGAAAAAACAACATATAAAGCAAAATCTATCAAATTCCTTAAATGACAGTTTCAGGAATGGGAAAAAATGCCAATGTACAAGCTTCTAGTAACCAGAAGCAAAAGAAAAATGATACTTAAATAATGGGAAAAAAAGGTGGAGACAATAATGACGCCCACATTTTTTAGCGCCAAAAAAGACACCCACATTATTGGCGCCTAAATGCTTTTGGCGCCAAGAATGACGCCACATCCGGTGACGCCGACACTTTTGGCGCAAAACGTCAAAAAAATGACACAATCACGAACAACTTCCGGCGACAAGTATGACACCGGAAATGACAAAGAATTTTTTTGCGCCAAAAAAGTCAGCGCCAAAAATGACGCAATAAAGTGAAGCATTTTCAGCCCCCGCGAGCCTAACAGCCCACAGAGAAAAAAGTCAATTTAAAGGTAAGAAAAAAATTGATAATTCATATGCATTATCCCAAATAATGAAACCGACTGTCTGAAATAAGGAATATTGATCATCCTGAATCAAGGCAAATAAATTTTTAAACACATATTTAGAACTTTTACATAAAAGTGCCCAACCATAGCTTAGAGTGTCACAAAAAATAAGACTTACTTACCCCAGGACACTCATCTACATGTAGTAGAAAGCCAAACCAGTACTGAAATGAGAATCAGTAGAGGTAATGGTATATAAGAGTATATCGTCGATCTGAAAAGGGAGGTAAGAGATGAATCTCTACGACTGATAACAGAGAACCTATGAAAAAGATCCCGTAGAAGGAGACCATTGAATTCAAATAGGCAATACTCTCCTCACATCCCTCTGACATTCACTGCACACTGAGAGGAAAACCGGGCTCCAGCCTGCTGCGAATCGCATATCAACGTAGAATCTAGCACAAACTTACTTCACCACCTCCATGGGAGGCAAAGTTTGTAAAACTGATTTGTGGGTGTGGTGAGGGGTGTATTTGTAGGCATTTTGAGGTTTGGGAAACTTTGCCCCTCCTGGTAGGAATGTATATCCCATACGTCACTAGCTCATGGACTCTTGCTAATTACATGAAAGAAAATGATTTATGCGGTATATATTACACCTGATAAATTATCCAAATGGTATATAAATATTAGCGGATGTTGGAAATGTCAGGCGCAACAAGCAAATCTATTGCATTGCATATGGGCTTGCCCTAAAATCCAACAGTTCTGGTTGAAAATTAAGTTTTGGCTAAATAGAATTTTAGAGACAGAAATAAAATTAGAGGCTCAAAGCATTATTTTCTTAGTTAAATTTTCACAACGGCAAAAAAATTATAAACTAATTAATACTCTAATACTATTAGCCAGGAATCTGATTTTGAAAAACTGGAAAGCAGTACATGCGCCTAAGTTTATTAACTTTAAAAAAGAAGTGCTTAAACAATGTATGGTGAAACAATATGCTATACAAAAGGCTAGCGAGACTCAATTAAAAATATTTCTTGATAAATGGAGTGCAGTTATTCTGTCTCTACCGCCTGTTGCACAAAGGCAGTTAATAAAACCGATCAGTTATACAGTCTATATACTCCAGTTGATTCACTCCGGTGGTTATCCGCAATGCTGGGTTGAGTAGTATAGAAGTGGAGCGGAGGGGGGGTGGTGGTTGTGGGGGCAGGGGTTTCC
>NC_069500.1:344146106-344148606 GCF_027579735.1 Bombina bombina
GGGTCTTGGGTTCTATTGTACCTTCAGTGTCAGTGAAAGACTGTCCCAGCAAAGTCATGAGCAGCGATGTGGACTTTCTTTTGGGAGGAGAAGGGTTATCCTCCTCGATGGGTGATTCTTCTTCCAGAATTTCTTTTCCCTCAGGCAGTGGCACTTCATCCACGTTTGTCCTCCTAGATGTAACTGTACTAGTACACTCAATCTGTGTTTGAACAAAAGAATAAATAAAGCATTCATTATTACCTCGAGCAGCCAGGGAGCCAGCTAATGCTATGTGTGTGCTCAGAGAGACAGTAAGTAATGCATAAATAAATGCATGCAACAGCTCACATCTAGGAGTGGACGGAGGAGGAGGAAAGTTGACTGACTGTGGCGTTTTCGAACTGTCTTATCTAACTAAACCTTGTACTCATTAAACTAGCTACTAATCAAGCTACTGCTAGCTAAGCCTATTTTGTATGGATGGTATGTTTTATGTTTGTTTTCAATTTATACATTTTTCAAGAAACATGATGCAATTAAAATTACCTCCAAGGATGCAACCTCCTCAGTCACTCCTCTGTATATCTCCAATCTCTCCTCCTCTGTGAGAATAAAAGGCAGTCCCTTAAAACGAGGATCCAGGGCAGAGGCTGTATAAAGTATCTTCTTCTCTGCCTCACTGCTGTACCTCTTCAGGAGATCTGTTTTGATGGCATTCTTGATCTCATGGATCATGGGTGTGTCTCCCATGGTGTCTGTCATGTTCTGGAGCAGTTGTGCATTTAGAGGGGCAATGAGAGAAACAGTTGGATTGCGCTCTTCTGACATCAGTGTGGTTGCATCTTTCATTGGCTTTAATGCACTCACAGCATCCTCTGCATTTGACACATCTGTTTCGTTGAGAGTGCAGAGATCTGACTAATTTTTTCTGACTTCTGGAGACAACAATGTGGCACAGATTGCAGGTTGCTGTTCTAGGAACCTCTCGACCATGTCATATGAGCTGTTCCACCTTGTTGTCACATCAGTTATCAGCTTATGATTCTTCAGGCCAAGACATTTCTGTTTTTCTTTCAGACAGTGGTTTGCTGTAGTGCTGCGGTGAAAAAATGATATTGGTCGCACTCTGCCTAAAAGCCTGGAGAGCGTGGCCACTTCAGATTCAGTGCATGGGCGAAGCATTTTACATGATGGAATTTTCCAACTTGAGCAGCAACAATCATGTTTGATGCATTGTCGGTCACAAGCACTACAGATTTATCGGACAGCTGCCATTCTTCCACGACACGAGACAGTAGCTCCGCTAGATGAGAACCCGTGTGAGACTCATAAACTGCTCTCGTTTGCAGCACATGCGACAAGATCTGCCAGTCCTTGCTAACGTAATGTGCAGTTACTGTTACATAAGACTCCGTCGTGACTGAAGTCCATGGATCACACGTTATTGCAACTCGACTGGCTTGGCTCATTGATGCAATTACCTGAGCTTTTGTTTCGTGGTAGAGTGCAGGTATAACGTTTTCTGTAAAGTGATTGCGTGACGGGATCTTATAACGTGGCTCTAGAGTCTTCAACAGGTTGCGAAACCCAAGGTTTTCCACAACAGAGTAAGGCCGTAGGTCCTTCGCTATGAAACTTGCCACAGCTTTGGTTATTCTCTTTTTCAGAGTTGGGCAGCAAAGTTGACAGCATTGCATCAATTCTTGGCTGATGAGCTTCAGCTAGTCTTGTTATTTCCTTGGCCGTGACACTGGCGGCAGGTGTTAGCATCTCAGAGTGAAAACGGCTAACGTGATTTCTCAAGTTAGTAGTATTTCCTAGGTATTTAATTTTTGTGTGACAGGCTTTACAAACCATGTGTGTCTTGTCCAATTCGTGCTTTCCAGTATGTTCATAAAATCCAAAATGTGCCCAGATGCTTGCTTTTAAAATGCTAGGTGCATTTTTTATCTCTCTATCTTTTTTGTCTCCCTCTGTCATTTTAGCATGACATGTACATATGTGACGGATGATGTTGTTGTCAATGTCGAACTCTGTCAGTGTAAAAAAACAAAAAACACCCACTAAGTTCAAGTTGTCAAAATGTCAAGCCGCAAATGTAAAATCAACAAGTACTAGTAACTTCAACTACTTGCCATTTTGCCAACATTTGAAAACAAATTGCATTGCAGGGGACATCACTCACTGACACTTACTGTAATATATTACACACTTAAAGGTGCAATGAAACCCAAACATTTACTTTCATGATTCAGATAGAGAATACAATTTTAAATAAACAACATAATTAACTTCTATTATTTAATTTGCTTCATACTTCTCAGATATCGTTTGTTGATGACATAGTATTAGCAATGCATTGCACACACATTAGTGCACGACACAAGGAGGAGGCGATGCATTTCAACAAAGGATAAGCAAATGATATAATAGGGAAAGTTGTTTAAAATTGCATGCACTTTCTTGAATCACAAATTGGGTTTTATGGCCTTTAGTTTAGTATGTTTAAAAATGCAGC
>NC_069500.1:345653606-345779443 GCF_027579735.1 Bombina bombina
GACATATTCACCAGGTCTGCATACCAAGTCCTGCGTGGCCACGCAGGAGCTATCAAGATCACCGAAGCCCTCTCCTGATTGATCCTGGCTACCAGCCTGGGAATGAGAGGAAACGGTGGGAATACATAAGCTAGGTTGAAGGTCCAAGGTGCTACTAGTGCATCTACTAGAGTCGCCTTGGGATCCCTGGATCTGGACCCGTAGCAAGGAACCTTGAAGTTCTGACAAGACGCCATCAGATCCATGTCTGGAATGCCCCATAATTGAGTTATTTGGGCAAAGATTTCCGGATGGAGTGCCCACTCCCCCGGATGAAATGTCTGACGACTCAGAAAATCCGCTTCCCAATTTTCCACTCCTGGGATGTGGATTGCAGACAAGTGGCAGGAGTGATCCTCCGCCCATTGAATTATTTTGGTCACTTCTTTCATCGCCAGGGAACTCCTTGTTCCCCCCTGATGATTGATATATGCAACAGTCGTCATGTTGTCTGATTGAAACCTTATGAATTTGGCCTTTGCTAGTTGAGGCCAAGCTTTGAGAGCATTGAATATTGCTCTCAGTTCCAGAATGTTTATCGGGAGAAGAGATTCTTCCCGAGACCATAGACCCTGAGCTTTCAGGGGTTCCCAGACCGCACCCCAGCCCACCAGGCTGGCGTCGGTCGTGACAATGACCCACTCTGGTCTGCGGAAGCTCATTCCCTGTGACAGATTGTCCAGGGTCAGCCACCAACGGAGTGAATCTCTGGTCTTTTGATCTACTTGAATCGTTGGAGACAAGTCTGTATAATCCCCATTCCACTGTCTGAGCATGCACAGTTGTAATGGTCTTAGATGAATTCGTGCAAAAGGAACTATGTCCATTGCTGCAACCATCAATCCTATTACTTCCATGCACTGCGCTATGGAAGGACGAAGAACAGAATGAAGTACTTGACAAGAGCTTAGAATTTTTGATTTTCTGACCTCTGTCAGAAAAATCCTCATTTCTAAGGAATCTATTATTGTTCCCAAGAAGGGAACTCTTGTTGACGGGGACAGAGAACTTTTTTCTTTGTTCACTTTCCATCCGTGAGATCTGAGAAAGGCTAGGACGATGTCCGTATGAGCCTTTGCTTTTGACAGAGACGACGCTTGAATCAGGATGTCGTCCAAGTAAGGTACTACTGCAATGCCCCTTGGTCTTAGAACCGCTAGAAGGGACCCTAGTACCTTTGTGAAAATCCTTGGAGCAGTGGCTAATCCGAATGGAAGTGCCACAAACTGGTAATGCTTGTCCAGAAA
Source organism: Bombina bombina (assembly GCF_027579735.1). Taxonomy (NCBI): domain Eukaryota; kingdom Metazoa; phylum Chordata; class Amphibia; order Anura; family Bombinatoridae; genus Bombina; species Bombina bombina. The sequence goes on from NC_069500.1 coordinate 345,654,893, forward strand.
AGCGAACCTTAGGAACTGATGATGTTCCTTGTGGATAGGAATATGTAGGTACGCATCCTTTAAATCCACGGTAGTCATAAATTGATTTTCCTGGATAGTAGGTAGGATCGTTCGAATAGTTTCCATTTTGAACGATGGAACCTTGAGAAATTTGTTTAGGATCTTGAGATCCAAAATTGGTCTGAATGTTCCCTCTTTTTTGGGAACTATGAACAGGTTGGAATAAAAACCCATCCCTTGTTCTCTTATTGGAACTGGATGAATCACTCCCATCTTTAACAGGTCTTCTACACAATGTAAGAATGCCTGTCTTTTTATTTGGTTTGAAGATAATTGAGACCTGTGGAACCTTCCCCTTGGGGGTAGTTCCTTGAATTCCAGGAGATAACCTTGGGAAACTATTTCTAGCGCCTAAGGATCCTGAACATCTCTTGCCCAAGCCTGAGCAAAGAGAGAAAGTCTGCCCCCCACCAGATCCGGTCCCGGATCGGGGGCCATCCCTTCATGCTGTTTTGGTAGCAGTGGTAGGCTTCTTGGCCTGCTTACCCTTGTTCCAGCCTTGCATTGGTCTCCAGGCTGGTTTGGGTTGTGAAGAATTACCCTCTTGCTTAGAGGATGTAGAATTAGAGGCTGGTCCGTTTCTGCGAAAGGGACGAAAATTAGGCTTATTTTTAGCCTTAAAAGACCTATCCTGTGGGAGGGCGTGGCCCTTTCCCCCAGTGATGTCTGAAATAATCTCTTTCAAATCAGGTCCAAATAATGTTTTACCCTTGAAAGGGATGTTAAGCAATTTTGTCTTGGAAGACACATCCGCTGACCAAGACTTTAGCCAAAGCGCTCTGCGCGCCACGATAGCAAACCCTGAATTTTTCGCCGCTAATCTAGCTAATTGCAAAGCGGCATCTAAAATAAAAGAGTTAGCCAATTTAAGTGCTTGAACTCTGTCCATAACCTTCTCATACGAAGATTCTTTATTGAGCGACTTTTCTAGTTCCTCGAACCAGAAACACGCTGCCGTAGTGACAGGAACAATGCATGAAATTGGTTGTAGAAGGTAACCTTGCTGAACAAAAATCTTTTTAAGCAAACCCTCTAATTTTTTATCCATAGGATCTTTGAAAGCACAACTATCTTCGATAGGAATAGTAGTGCGTTTGTTTAGAGTAGAAACCGCCCCCTCGACCTTGGGGACTGTCTGCCATAAGTCCTTTCTGGGGTCGACTATAGGAAATAATTTCTTAAATATAGGGGGGGGACAAAAGGTATGCCGGGCCTTTCCCACTCTTTATTTACTATGTCCGCCACCCGCTTGGGTATAGGAAAAGCGTCGGGGGGCACCGGAACCTCTAGGAACTTGTCCATCTTACATAATTTCTCTGGAATGACCAAATTGTCACAATCATCCAGAGTAGATAATACCTCCTTAAGCAGTGCGCGGAGATGTTCTAATTTAAATTTAAATGTCACAACATCAGGTTCAGCTTGTTGAGAAATTTTTCCTGAATCTGAAATTTCTCCCTCAGACAAAACCTCCCTCATGGCCCCTTCAGATTGGTGTGAGGGTATGTCAGAACAGTTATCATCAGCGTCCTCTTGCTCTTCAGTGTTTAAAACAGAGCAATCGCGCTTTCTCTGATAAGTAGGCATTTTGGATAAAATGTTTGCTATAGAGTTATCCATTACAGCCGTTAATTGTTGCATGGTAATAAGAATTGGCGCACTAGATGTACTAGGGGCCTCTTGTGTGGGCAAAACTGGTGTAGACACAGAAGGGGATGATGTAGTATCATGTTTACTCCCCTCATTTGAAGAATCATCTTGGGCAATATCATTATCTGTGGCATTGCTGTCCCTACTTTGTTTGGACACTATGGCACAATTATCACATAAATTTAAATGGGGAGACACCTTGGCTTTCATACATATAGAACATAGCTTATCTGATGGTACAGACATGTTAAACAGGCTTAAACTTGTCAACAAAGCACAAAAAACGTTTTAAAATAAAACCGTTACTGTCACTTTAAATTTCAAACTGAAAACACTTTATTACTGAATATGTGAAAAAGTATGAAGGAATTGTTCAAAATTCACCATAATTTCACCACAGTGTCTTAAAGCCTTAAAAGTATTGCACACCAAATTTCAGAGCTTTAACCCTTAAATTAACGGAACCGGAGCCGTTTTTACATTTAACCCCTATACAGTCCCAGCTATATGCTTTGCTGAGACCCAACCAAGCCCAGAGGGGAATACGATACCAAATGATGCCTTCTATAAGCTTTTTCAGTGATTCTTAGCTCCTCACACATGCATCTGCATGCCTTGCTCTCCAAAAACAACTGCGCATTAGTGGCGCGAAAATGAGGCTCTGTCTATAACTAGAAAAGGCCCCCATCTGAAAAAGGTGTCCAACACAGTGCCTGCCGTTTTTCTAAACAATCCCCAAGATTATAATAACCATTAATAGTTAGAATCTGCAAAATATGCCTAGCAAAGCAATCGTTTTAGCCCAGAAAAATGTCTACCAGTTTTTTAAGCCCTTATGAAGCCCTTTATTCTTTTATTTAACTAAGAAAATGGCTTACCGGTCCCCATAAGGGGAAATGACAGCCTTCCAGCATTACATAGTCTTGTTAGAAATATGGCCAGTCATACCTTAAGCAGAAAAGTCTGCCAACTGTTTCCCCCAACTGAAGTTACTTCATATCAACAGTCCTGTGTGGAAACAGCAATCGATATTAGTAACTTCTGCTAAAATCATCTTCCTCTTACAAACAGAAATCTTCATCTTTTTTCTGTTTCAGAGTAAATAGTACATACCAGCACTATTTTAAAATAACAAACACTTGATTGAAGAATAAAAACTACATTTAAACACCAAAAAACTCTTAACCATCTCCGTGGAGATGTTGCCTGTGCAACGGCAAAGAGAATGACTGGGGTGGGCGGAGCCTAGGAGGGATCATGTGACCAGCTTTGCTGGGACTCTTTGCCATTTCCTGTTGGGGAAGAGAATATCCCACAAGTAAGGATGACGCCGTGGACCGGACACACCTATGTTGGAGAAATATTGGTATATTCTGAAAAAAGACCCAATATTAAAAGAAATAATAGATGATACTCCCACTTGCACTTTCAGGAGAGCACAAACTCTAAAAAACAAATTAGCACCTAGCAAAATTTTAATGAGAAAACCAACTAACAAGACGGTCAATGGGGAGAATAAGAATACTTTCCTTAAAAGTACAAATGTTTTTTTCAAATGTAGGAGAGCAAATTGTGGTTTATGCAGTTATACTGTTGGAAATAAAACCGAATTTACCTCCTATTCCACCAAGGAGAAATTCAACATTACATCTTGTTTTACTTGTGATTCAGCATTTGTTGTCTATATGTTACAGTGCAAATGTGTGGTTCAGTATATAGGGAGAACGTCTAGACCCATAAAGAAAAGATGGGGGGAGCACTTGAGAAATGTGAAAAACACCAGAAATGTACTTGTTTATCATAGTGTTCCACGCCATTATAATAAATATCATGCAGGAGATACTGATGCATTTAAGATCTTTCCAATAGAATATATACCACCCAAATGGGGCAGAAATAGGTCCATACATTTACGACAAAGGGAGACTTTCTAGATTTGGAAATTAAAAACACTCAAACCCCATGGTCTTAATGAAAATATAGACATGGCTGCCTTCAATTAAGCTATTTTGCTACTATTATAACACATGTGGGCAATTATTGTGCTTGCAATATTATACAGTTTACCTGTGTGAAATAGATGTATTTATATGCACTTGACTTATGTACAGAAATATGTGTCAATAGTGTTTCTCTGAGCCGGCCCCTTTTTATTCGGTTATTTTGGGAATATATACATTGATACTATCATTAAATTGGGTATGTGACTTGGGTATGTGACTATGATATTTTCACATTGTGAAACGAGATCTATAACCCGTTTTTTCCTAGTTTATTATTATATACCTTGTTATAACCGCTTTATATTAGGATCCGCCATTTGGAATATGTACTATTTTATTATATTATTGTACATGGTTTAGCCACTTATGTGGCTTTGTGATTTATTTGCCACTTATTTTAGGTACACCTATGAATGCAGGTTAGGACCCCTGTAGTGTACCGACATATTTAGCATTATGAATTATATATGAAGTGTACCGACGTATATATAGCATTGAATATAGGAGTAATCTGATAGACAAACATTTATTGTACTCTACCGCTCTCTATGTGTCTATCGACAAATATTTGTTGGTTGATGTCACATGAGAAATTTATATATATATATATATATATATATATATATATATATATATATATATATATATATTTCTGCATATTTTAGTTTTAATATGTTCCTTTTATAAGGAGTTTTGATATAATCTGAAAACATGTAATTAATTTATTATGTATTATCCATTTTTATTTAGTATATTGTTGCTGATTGTGGGTTGTAACACCACAAGTGTTTTTATTACGGAGTTGTAATTTACATGTGCAAACTCTGTTTTTCGTACTGTTTCAGTTTAATGGTTCGTCTATTGCCGATTTTAGAACATTTCTATTGGCCGTATTCTCAAGTCAGTGGGTTGGGTCCACACACCTCCAAAGGCAACCTATGAGTTGTTTGCCGGCTCAGACTGAGGCTACTATTGGCCCATTTTTCTAGCGCGCAGGCGCACTGACCAACGGGAGACGCTGAGTTTTGTTTTATAAGTTGTGATGTCGATGGAGAAGTATACACCTGATGAAACGGTTGTGAATACCGGGAAACGCGTAGTGTATAGGGTTTTAAATAAACTACATATGTGTTTTTAACCCTGCGGCATCACACTACTATTCTTTAAATACTTTTTATATTGAATGTTGCGAGAGAGTATGAGAGTACTTTATTTTGGAAGTAACTAAACGATTCGTCTGATTCCTGTTACACTTTGAATGTGTTGGATCATCATCCGTGAGGAAAGCTCGCTGGGCAGCTTTTAATAGTCCAGTCTGCGTTTGTGGCACTTCTCAAGTGCCTGACATCTAGTAAGTGACATCTTGATGTGTGCATGAGCATTGGTACCTGACGTACTCACACCATTGTGGCGCCTCCTTTTGTCTTTCCTATCATTCTCTACAGATTGCTTGCTGGTTGCCGATCAGCTGTGGAAGGAGCTTGCTTCCACACACCACCTGAATTAAAGGGACGTTTTCTTTTTTGGGCGATCTTACCCCGGAGGAAATTTGGGTTTGATATACTTTGAACTGTTCACTTTTCACATCATTGGGTTAGCACTGATAACCCTTTGTGCTTTATTTATACTTATATTGTTTGTTGGAATGTGTTTTATATGATATATGGTTTTATCATTTCACATATGATTTTTGCTTTATTTGAAGCACTTGTGTATCCAGCTAAGAGGATTAGTCTAATTCACTTAAATATACTTCAATATTATTGGGGTTCACATTGTATACAGCTGTAATAGTGTGACAGCGGAGTATACATTGTACACGGTATTATTAGGCGCCTTCACTTTCTTTTACTTATTTTGAATTAACTTAACAATGCTATACACATTATGATCTGGTACTTGTTGCGCTAAGGTTTCCAACCAAAAAGTTTAAGCAGCTGCAATATCAGCCAAAGAAATAGCAGGCCTAAGAAGATGACCTGAACATAAATAAGCCTTCCTTAGATAAGATTCAAGTTTCCTATCTAAAGGATCTTTAAAAGAAGTACTATCTGCCGTAGGAATAGTAGTACGCTTAGCAAGAGTAGAGATGGCCCCATCAACTTTGGGGATCTTTTCCCAAAACTCCAATCTATCAGTCGGCAAAGGATAATGATGTTTAAACCTTGAAGGAGGAGTAAAAGTAGTACCCAGTCTATTCCATTCCCTAGAAATCACATCTGAAATAGCATCAGGAACTGGAAAAACCTCAGGAATAACTACATGAGGTTTAAAAACCAAATGTAAACGTTTTTTTGTTTTAATATCAAGAGGACTAGTCTCCTCCATATCTAATGCAATCAACACTTCCTTTAATAAGGAACAAATATACTCCATTTTAAACAAATATGAAGATTTGTCAGTGTCAATATCTGAGGCAGAATCTTCTGAACCAGATAGATCCTCATCAGAGATAGATAAATCAGAATGTGTTTAGGGAGAAGTTTTTAACCTTTGTTGTAAGAGGCTTAAAGAATTGTCTGCCTAAGTGTTTTGTCTCTTATCATTATTTTTTTTACTTAAAGTAATTCTATTTAAGATTTATAACTGAACACTTAAGGAGCAGTGCGTAAGCATATGAAAGACTTTATTTACAGAATTGGACTGTACCTGCTGTATAAGCAAGTCAGTACAAAAAAAGAATGCTTTTATACACTGTTATTCTATTATGTAGGTTAGTTCTGTTGATTACTGGAACTTGGAACACAAAGATAACAGAAATTAAAATATAACCTTTATTGATTAAATTAAAAAGACAGCATAAAATATGTGTGTATGCTACCCTGGAAAATGTTAAAAACACTCTCTCTGTTGATTATTCAATGTTCAGCATTAACAATGCTAAGTATGTAGAGCACTTAGTAATAAAGTGATGAGACACAGATTTAATTATAGGTATGTATATATCTGTTGATCTATTGTGGATCTGTATGGCCTTATAGCTGGCCTATCTCTTAGATTACCACTTAGTAATATTTGTGCGTTATATACCTATAGTAATATACCTCTGTAGTCTATTATTGTGAGTTTACTTAGCGACACTTGAACAGGAATGTATAGCACAGCTCTTTGTTTTAGTATCTGCTGCGTAAATGTTGGTTCTCTCCTTATGTATCTATACAGGAAACCTGAGCATCGTAAGATAGTACTAGTAGTATATATATATATATATATATATATATATATATATATATAAAACTCTCTAGGTATTGTAGATTATTTGATTGTGAGTTACTTCAGTATAGGGCTGATACTTTGATATTGTGTTGGCTTATCACTCTGACTTGTTAGACCTAATTCTAGGTAATTATATGTCTACAACTACAGGTGGATTGCAGAGCATTTGCTGATATTAAATTATGATAGTCTGCACTTATAAATACTACACGTAGTTATGTATAGCAATTGTCATTAAACATCTAATGGGTAATGAGATTTCACAAACTCGCAGTATGTGTATCAAATAAATACTTCTGTTAAATTCTGCTGATACCACCTTTATGCAGTGTGAGCATTTATATTATGTCGCATTATGAAATGCTTAAATGGTGCTACAATGTTGTCAAATGTCAGCTTGTGATAGCTGACATAATGTATCAAGTTTTTTAACGTATATATTGATGCAGGATAACCGGTAAGTTCTTGTACATTTATACTCTATCCACTCTGTAGTGGTTAAATTAACTCATTTCTTTAACATAGAGCCCTTATATCACGGTTATTGTAAACCCTGTGTTTTTCACCCTTTAAGTTGAAAAGTAAGCTAATGCTTACTGCTGCTATACTAAGCAGGTCATCTAAGTATTGTATGATAATATCAAGAGTTGCTTTCAAAAGTTTTGACTAGAATCTTAGTACTAGTAGTTAAGGTTAGCCCAGCATTACTCGTATTATACTATAGAGACGCCATCAGTTTGTGGTTATTAGCGCTAAAATAAATACCAATTTCTGCTGCTTATACCTGTTAAGAGCCTAAACCGCTAAGTGCTAAATTAAAGAAAGTTATATGCTAAAGTTTTCTTCATTATTTTTACAACAAGAGAGGCAATTAAAAAAGAGGACCCCTGACGCAGCATTTCACTAACGCATCCTCAGAGGGGTTACCCGGGCCCGCATACTTCCGGAAATATATTGGTTTCTTATTCCCCACCTCTAGAATCTGATTGGTCTAGAGTTGCTATGCCGGTTGGTTGAGCTTATGTCAATCACTGGATTTGTGATGTCACTATACTTGCCGTGGAGACAGCGTGTAAATGTCATGGTTACAGTGTAGCAAAGGCGCTGTTATTAGATTGTAAAGGGTAAACGTATCAATGTTAAACAATAGTTTAACTCACTCATATAATTTTTAGACTACTTACCATGTGTTTAATTTTGCAGACGCATGTAATTATTATTTTGATGATGAAATGTGAAACTATATCTGAAATGTTTATTACAAGATTAATGTATAAAGATATTGGATTCAATTTTGCGCTTGAAATATCAACTGTACTAAATTTAGTACTTCTGAAATTTAGATGTGGAATTGATGACATAAAAGCAGAACATTGGTCAAAACTGTTAGTGTTGTGCGTGACTAATATGTTAAACAAAGAAAAAGTGCTTCAAATAAATAGGTGATCCTGTGAATAAATTCTAATATTGCTAATATTAAAAATGATATCTTGTAAAAACCGTTGAGGAATTAAATATTAATAATTGTAAGAAATGAATGGTGATTGTGTGATACTTAATCATGTGTGAGAGTGAGTGATAAAATGTGCTTATATTGACGTGTTATATTTATTAACATATTACATTAAACTATTGTGGGGTATAAGAAAATGCTCGGCAATCCACCTGTAGTTGTAGACATATAATTACCTAGAATTAGGTCTAACAAGTCAGAGTGATAAGCCAACACAATATCAAAGTATCAGCCCTATACTGAAGTAACTCACAATCAAATAATCTACAATACCTAGAGAGTTATATATATATATATATATATATATATATATATATATATATATATATACTACTAGTACTATCTTACGATGCTCAGGTTTCCTGTATAGATACATAAGGAGAGAACCAACATTTACGCAGCAGATACTAAAACAAAGAGCTGTGCTATACATTCCTGTTCAAGTGTCGCTACGTAAACTCACAATAATAGACTACAGAGGTATATTACTATAGGTATATAACGCACAAATATTCCTAAGTGGTAATCTAAGAGATAGGCCAGCTATAAGGCCATACAGATCCACAGTAGATCAACAGATATATACATACCTATAATTAAATCTGTGTCTCATCACTTTATTACTAAGTGCTCTACATACTTAGCATTGTTAATGCTGAACAATGAATAATCAACAGAGAGAGTGTTTTTAACATTTTCCAGGGTAGCGCACACACATATTTTATGCTGTCTTTTTAATTTAATCAATAAAGGTTATATTTTAATTTCTGTTATCTTTGTGTTCCAAGTTCCAGTAATCAACAGATAAATCAGAATGTTGTCGGTCATTTAAAAATTCATCAATTTTATGAGAAGTTTTAAAAGACCTTTTACGTTTATTAGAAGGCAGTATGACAGACAAAGCCTTCTGAATGGAATTAGAAACAAATTCTCTCACATTAACAGGAATATCCTGAGCATTAGATGTTGAAAGACCAGCAACAGGTAATTAACTACTACTAATGAAAATATTGTCTGCATGTAAAAGTTTGTCATGACAACTATCACAAACTACAGCCAGAGGAACAGTTACCACAAGCTTACAACAAATGCACTTAGCTTTGGTAGAACCGACATCAGGCAGCAGCATTACAGAAGTAGATTCTGAGATAGGGTCAGTTTGAGACATCTTGCAATATGTAAGAGAAAAAATAACATATAAAGCAAAATTATCAAATTCCTTATATGACAGTTTCAGGAATGGGAAAGAAATGCAACAAAATAAGCCTCTGGAAACCAGAAGTAAAAAGAAATGAAAACTTAAATAATGTCAAAAAGTTTGGCACCAAGTATGACGCCCTACTGACAAAATATTTTTTGGCGCCAAGAACATCTGCAACAAACGCGAGCGTCATAGATGACGCAACTACGTGAAAAAACTCAGCGCCAATTAAGACGCCGGAAATTACGAAATTACGTCAACAAACTTAATTCTCGCGCCAAGAATTACGCAATAAATTATAGCATTTTGCACTCCCGCGAGCCTAACAGCCCGCAATTCAGAAAAGGGAGTCAATTTGCAAATTTCAGGTAAAATTTTTTTTTATGCATTTCCCAAATATGAAACTGACAGTTTGTAAAAAACATAATTTATGCTTACCTGATAAATTTATTTCTCTTGTAGTGTATCCAGTCCACGGATCATCCATTACTTATGGGATATTAACTCCTCCCCAACAGGAAGTGCAAGAGGATTCACCCAGCAGAGCTGCTATATAGCTCCTCCCCTAACTGCCATTACCAGTCATTCGACCGAAAACATGCAGAGAAAGGAAAACCATAGGGTGCAGTGGTGACTGTAGTTTAATGGAAAAATTACCTGCCTTAAAGTGACAGGGCGGGCCGTGGACTGGATACACTACAAGAGAAATAAATTTATCAGGTAAGCATAAATTATGTTTTCTCTTGTTAAGTGTATCCAGTCCACGGATCATCCATTACTTATGGGATACCAATACCAAAGCTAAAGTACACAGATGACGGGAGGGACAGGCAGGCTCTTTATACGAAAGGAACCACTGCCTGAAGAACCTTTCTCCCAAAAACAGCCTCCGAAAAAGCAAGTGTCAAATTTGTAAAATTTGGAAAAAGTATGAAGAGAAGACCAAGTTGCAGCCTTGCAAATCTGTTCAACAGAAGCCTCATTCTTAAAGGCCCAAGTGGAAGCCACAGCTCTAGTAGAATGTGCTGTAATTCTTTCAGGAGGCTGCTGTCCAGCAGTCTCATAGGCTAACCGTATTATGCTACGAAGCCAAAAGGAGAGAGTGGTAGCCGAAGCTTTTTGACCTCTCCTCTGACCAGAATAAACGACAAACAGGGAAGACGTTTGTCGAAAATCCTTAGTTGCCTGTAGATAAAATTTCAGGGCACGGACTACATCTAGATTGTGTAGCAGACGTTCCTTTTTCGAAGAAGGATTAGGACACAAAGATGGAACCACAATCTCTTGATTGATATTCCTGTTAGTGACCACCTTAGGTAGGAACCCAGGTTTAGTACGCAGAACTACCTTGTCTGAATGAAAAATCAGATAAGGAGAATCACAATGTAAGGCAGATAACTCAGAGACTCTTCGAGCCGAGGAAATCGCCATTAAAAACAGAACTTTCCAAGATAACAACTTGATATCAATGGAATGAAGGGGTTCAAATGGAACCCCCTGTAAAACATTAAGAACTAAGTTCAAACTCCATGGTGGAGCAACAGTTTTAAACACAGGCTTGATCCTAGCTAAAGCCTGACAAAAAGCTTGAACATCCGGAACTTCTGACAGACGTTTGTGTAAAAGAATGGACAGAGCTGAAATCTGTCCCTTTAAGGAACTAGCGGATAAACCCTTTTCTAAACCTTCTTGTAGAAAAGACAATATCCTCGGAATCCTAACCTTACTCCATGAGTAACTCTTGGATTCGCACCAATATAAGTATTTGCGCCATATCTTATGGTAAATCTTTCTGGTAACAGGCTTCCTAGCCTGTATTAAGGTATCAATAACTGACGTTTTGATAAAATCAAGCGTTCAATTTCCAAGCAGTCAGCTTCAGAGAAATTAGATTTTGATGTTTGAAGGGACCCTGGATCAGAAGGTCCTGTTTCAGAGGTAGCGACCAAGGTGGACAGGATGACATGTCCACTAGATCTGCATACCAAGTCCTGCGTGGCCATGCAGGCGCTATTAGAATCACTGATGCTCTCTCCTGTTTGATTCTGGCAATCAATCGAGGAAGCATCGGGAAGGGTGGAAACACATAAGCCATCCCGAAGGTCCAAGGTGCTGTCAAAGCATCTATCAGAACCGCTCCCGGATCCCTGGATCTGGACCCATAACGAGGAAGCTTGGCGTTCTGTCGAGACGCCATGAGATCTATCTCTGGTTTGCCCCAACGTCGAAGTATTTGGGCAAAGACCTCCGGATGAAGTTCCCACTCCCCCGGATGAAAAGTCTGACGACTTAAGAAATCCGCCTCCCAGTTCTCCACTCCCGGGATGTGGATTGCTGACAGGTGGCAAGAGTGAGACTCTGCCCAGCGAATTATCTTTGATACTTCCATCATTGCTAGGGAGCTTCTTGTCCCTCCCTGATGGTTGATGTAAGCTACAGTCGTGATGTTGTCCGACTGAAACCTGATGAACCCCTGAGTTGTTAACTGGGGCCAAGCCAGAAGGGCATTGAGAACTGCTCTCAATTCCAGAATGTTTATTGGTAGGAGACTCTCCTCCTGATTCCATTGTCCCTGAGCCTTCAGAGAATTCCAGACAGCGCCCCAACCTAGTAGGCTGGCGTCTGTTGTTACAATTGTCCAGTCCGGCCTGCTGAATGGCATCCCCCTGGACAGATGTGGCCGAGAAAGCCACCATAGAAGAGAATTTCTGGTCTCTTGATCCAGATTCAGAGTAGGGGACAAGTCTGAGTAATCCCCATTCCACTGACTTAGCATGCACAATTGCAGCGGTCTGAGATGTAGGCGTGCAAAGGGTACTATGTCCATTGCTGCTACCATTAAGCCGATCACCTCCATGCATTGAGCTACTGACGGGTGTTGAATGGAATGAAGGACACGGCATGCATTTTGAAGCTTTGTTAACCTGTCTTCTGTCAGGTAAATCTTCATTTCTACAGAATCTATAAGAGTCCCCAAGAAGGGAACTCTTGTGAGTGGAAAGAGAGAACTCTTTTTTTTCGTTCACCTTCCATCAATGCGACCTTAGAAATGCCAGTACTAACTCTGTATGAGACTTGGCAGTTTGAAAGCTTGAAGCTTGTATCAGAATGTCGTCTAGGTACGGAGCTACTGCAATTCCTCGCGGTCTTAGTACCGCCAGAAGAGCACCCAGAACCTTTGTGAAGATTCTCGGAGCCGTAGCCAATCCGAATGGAAGAGCTACAAACTGGTAATGCCTGTCTAGAAAGGCAAACCTTAGATACCGGTAATGATCTTTGTGAATTGGTATGTGAAGGTAAGCATCCTTTAAATCCACTGTGGTCATGTACTGACCCTTTTGGATCATGGGTAAAATTGTCCGAATAGTTTCCATTTTGAACGATGGAACTCTTAGGAATTTGTTTAGGATCTTTAAATCCAAGATTGGCCTGAAAGTTCCCTCTTTTTTGGGAACCACAAACAGATTTGAGTAAAACCCTTGTCCTTGTTCCGACCGCGGAACCGGATGGATCACTCCCATTAATAAAAGATCTTGTACGCAGCGTAGAAACGCCTCTTTCTTTATTTGGTTTGTTGACAACCTTGACAGATGAAATCTCCCTCTTGGGGGAGAGAATTTGAAGTCTAGAAGGTATCCCTGAGATATGATCTCTAACGCCCAGGGATCCTGGACATCTCTTGCCCAAGCCTGGGCGAAGAGAGAAAGTCTGCCCCCCACTAGATCCGTTCCCGGATCGGGGGCCCTCGATTCATGCTGTCTTAGGGGCAGCAGCAGGTTTCCTGGCCTGCTTGCCCTTGTTCCAGGACTGGTTAGGTCTCCAGCCTTGTCTGTAGCGAGCAACAGCTCCTTCCTGTTTTGGTGCAGAGGAAGTTGATGCCGCTCCTGCTTTGAAATTACGAAAGGAACGAAAATTAGACTGTCTAGCCTTAGGTTTGGCTCTGTCTTGAGGCAGGGCATGGCCTTTACCTCCTGTAATGTCAGCGATAATTTCTTTCAACCCGGGCCCGAATAAGGTCTGCCCTTTGAAGGTATATTAAGCAATTTAGATTTAGAAGTAACGTCAGCTGACCAGGATTTTAGCCACAGTGCTCTGCGTGCCTGAATGGCGAATCCGGAATTCTTAGCCGTAAGTTTAGTTAAATGTACTACGGCATCTGAAATAAATGAGTTAGCTAACTTAAGGGCTTTAAGCTTGTGTGTAATCTCATCTAATGGAGCTGATTCAAGTGTCTCTTCCAGAGACTCAAACCAAAATGCTGCTGCAGCCGTGACAGGCGCAATGCATGCAAGAGGTTGCAATATAAAACCTTGTTGAACAAACATTTTCTTAAGGTAACCCTCTAAATTTTTATCCATTGGATCTGAAAAGGCACAGCTATCCTCCACCGGGATAGTGGTACGCTTAGCTAAAGAAGAAACTGCTCCCTCCACCTTAGGGACCGTTTGCCATAAGTCCCGTGTGGTGGCGTCTATTGGAAACATCTTTCTAAATATCGGAGGGGGTGAGAACGGCACACCGGGTCTATCCCACTCCTTAGTAACAATTTCAGTAAGTCTCTTAGGTATAGGAAAAATGTCAGTACTCGCCGGTACCGCAAAATATTTATCCAACCTACACATTTTCTCTGGTATTGCAACTGTGTTACAATCATTCAGAGCCGCTAACACCTCCCCTAGTAATACACAGAGGTTTTCCAGCTTAAATTTAAAATTTGAAATATCTGAATCCAGTTTGTTTGGATCAGAACCGTCACCCGCAGAATGAAGCTCTCCGTCCTCATGTTCTGCAAATTGTGACGCAGTGTCTGACATGGCCCTAATATTATCAGCGCACTCTGTTCTCACCCCAGAGTGATCACGCTTACCTCTTAGTTCTGGTAATTTAGCCAAAACTTCAGTCATAACAGTAGCCATATCCTGTAATGTGATTTGTAATGGCCGCCCAGATGTACTCGGCGCTACAATATCACGCACCTCCCGAGCGGGAGATGCAGGTACTGACACGTGAGGCGAGTTAGTCGGCATAACTCTCCCCTCGTTGTTTGGTGAAATATGTTCAATTTGTACAGATTGACTTTTATTTAAAGTAGCATCAATACAGTTAGTACATAAATTTCTATTGGGCTCCACTTTGGCTTTAGCACATATAGCACAGATATCTTCCTCTGAATCAGACATGTTTAACACACTAGCAAATAAACTAGCAACTTGGAAATACTTTTCAAGTAATTTACTATAATATGAAAACGTACTGTGCCTATAAGAAGCACAGAAAAAGTTATGACAGTTGAAAATTAATAAACTGAAAAGTTATAGCATCAAATCTTTGTAAAAAACACAATTTTAGCAAAGGATTGCTCCCATTAGCAAAGGATAACTAACCCTGATAGCAGAAAAAAAATACAGAAATAAACGTTTTTTTTATCACAGTCAACTACAATCTCACAGCTCTGCTGTGAGTGATTACCTCCCTCAAAACAAGTTTTGAAGACCCCTGAGTTCTGTAGAGATGAACCGGATCATGCAGGGAAGACAATAAACTTCTGACTGAATTTTTTGATGCGTAGCAAAAGCGCCAAAAAAGGCCCCTCCCCCTCACACATAACAGTGAGAGAGATCAGTAAACTGTCATAAATTAAATAAAACGACTGCCAAGTGGAAAAAAATAGTGCCCAAAACATTTTTTCACCCAGTACCTCAGAAAATTAAACGATTTTACATGCCAGCAAAAAACGTTTAACATTAATAAATTGAGTGTTATTAAAAAGCCTGTTGCTAGTCCCTGCAAATTAGGCTAAAGATTTATGCATACAGTATAATTCCAGTGAAGTGCCATTCCCCAGAATACTGAAGTGTAAAAACAGAATTTATGTTTACCTGATAAATTACTTTCTCCAACGGTGTGTCCGGTCCACGGCGTCATCCTTACTTGTGGGATATTCTCTTCCCCAACAGGAAATGGCAAAGAGCCCAGCAAAGCTGGTCACATGATCCCTCCTAGGCTCCGCCTACCCCAGTCATTCGACCGACGTTAAGGAGGAATATTTGCATAGGAGAAACCATATGGTACCGTGGTGACTGTAGTTAAAGAAAATAAATTATCAGACCTGATTAAAAAACCAGGGCGGGCCGTGGACCGGACACACCGTTGGAGAAAGTAATTTATCAGGTAAACATAAATTCTGTTTTCTCCAACATAGGTGTGTCCGGTCCACGGCGTCATCCTTACTTGTGGGAACCAATACCAAAGCTTTAGGACACGGATGAAGGGAGGGAGCAAATCAGGTCACCTAAATGGAAGGCACCACGGCTTGCAAAACCTTTCTCCCAAAAATAGCCTCAGAAGAAGCAAAAGTATCAAACTTGTAAAATTTGGTAAAAGTGTGCAGTGAAGACCAAGTCGCTGCCCTACATATCTGATCAACAGAAGCCTCGTTCTTGAAGGCCCATGTGGAAGCCACAGCCCTAGTGGAATGAGCTGTGATTCTTTCGGGAGGCTGCCGTCCGGCAGTCTCGTAAGCCAATCTGATGATGCTTTTAATCCAAAAAGAGAGAGAGGTAGAAGTTGCTTTTTGACCTCTCCTTTTACCGGAATAAACAACAAACAAGGAAGATGTTTGTCTAAAATCCTTTGTAGCATCTAAATAGAATTTTAGAGCGCGAACAACATCCAAATTGTGCAACAAACGTTCCTTCTTTGAAACTGGTTTCGGACACAGAGAAGGTACGATAATCTCCTGGTTAATGTTTTTGTTAGAAACAACTTTTGGAAGAAAACCAGGTTTAGTACGTAAAACCACCTTATCTGCATGGAACACCAGATAAGGAGGAGAACACTGCAGAGCAGATAATTCTGAAACTCTTCTGGCAGAAGAAATTGCAACTAAAAACAAAACTTTCCAAGATAATAATTTAATATCAACGGAATGCAAGGGTTCAAACGGAACCCCCTGAAGAACTGAAAGAACTAAATTGAGACTCCAAGGAGGAGTCAAAGGTTTGTAAACAGGCTTAATTCTAACCAGAGCCTGAACAAAAGCTTGAACATCTGGCACAGCAGCCAGTTTTTTGTGAAGTAACACCGACAAGGCAGAAATCTGTCCCTTCAGGGAACTTGCAGATAATCCTTTTTCCAATCCTTCTTGAAGGAAGGATAGGATCCTAGGAATCTTAACCTTGTCCCAAGGGAATCCTTTAGATTCACACCAACAGATATATTTTTTCCAAATTTTGTGGTAAATCTTTCTAGTTACAGGCTTTCTGGCCTGAATAAGAGTATCGATAACAGAATCTGAGAACCCTCGCTTCGATAAAATCAAGCGTTCAATCTCCAAGCAGTCAGCTGGAGTGAAACCAGATTCGGATGTTCGAACGGACCCTGAACAAGAAGGTCTCGTCTCAAAGGTAGCTTCCAAGGTGGAGCCGATGACATATTCACCAGATCTGCATACCAAGTCCTGCGTGGCCACGCAGGAGCTATCAAGATCACCGACGCCCTCTCCTGATTGATCCTGGCTACCAGCCTGGGGATGAGAGGAAAGGGCGGGAACACATAAGCTAGTTTGAAGGTCCAAGGTGCTACTAGTGCATCCACTAGAGCCGCCTTGGGATCCCTGGATCTGGACCCGTAGCAAGGAACTTTGAAGTTCTGACGAGAGGCCATCAGATCCATGTCTGGAATGCCCCACAGCTGAGTGACTTGGGCAAAGATTTCCGGATGGAGTTCCCACTCCCCCGGATGCAATGTCTGACGACTCAGAAAATCCGCTTCCCAATTTTCCACTCCTGGGATGTGGATAGCAGACAGGTGGTAGGAGTGAGACTCCGCCCATAGAATGATTTTGGTCACTTCTTCCATCGCTAGGGAACTCCTTGTTCCCCCCTGATGGTTGATGTACGCAACAGTTGTCATGTTGTCTGATTGAAACCGTATGAACTTGGCCCTCGCTAGCTGAGGCCAAGCCTTGAGAGCATTGAATATCGCTCTCAGTTCCAGAATATTTATCGGTAGAAGAGATTCTTCCCGAGACCAAAGACCCTGAGCTTTCAGGGATCCCCAGACCGCGCCCCAGCCCATCAGACTGGCGTCGGTCGTGACAATGACCCACTCTGGTCTGCGGAATGTCATCCCTTGTGACAGGTTGTCCAGGGACAGCCACCAACGGAGTGAGTCTCTGGTCCTCTGATTTACTTGTATCTTCGGAGACAAGTCTGTATAGTCCCCATTCCACTGACTGAGCATGCACAGTTGTAATGGTCTTAGATGAATGCGCGCAAAAGGAACTATGTCCATTGCCGCTACCATCAACCCGATCACTTCCATGCACTGAGCTATGGAAGGAAGAGGAACGGAATGAAGTATCCGACAAGAGTCTAGAAGTTTTGTTTTTCTGGCCTCTGTTAGAAAAATCCTCATTTCTAAGGAGTCTATAATTGTTCCCAAGAAGGGAACCCTTGTTGACGGGGATAGAGAACTCTTTTCCACGTTCACTTTCCATCCGTGAGATCTGAGAAAGGCCAGGACGATGTCCGTGTGAGCCTTTGCTTGAGGAAGGGACGACGCCTGAATCAGAATGTCGTCCAAGTAAGGTACTACAGCAATGCCCCTTGGTCTTAGCACAGCTAGAAGGGACCCTAGTACCTTTGTGAAAATCCTTGGAGCAGTGGCTAATCCGAAAGGAAGCGCCACGAACTGGTAATGTTTGTCCAGGAATGCGAACCTTAGGAACCGATGATGTTCCTTGTGGATAGGAATATGTAGATACGCATCCTTTAAATCCACCGTGGTCATGAATTGACCTTCCTGGATGGAAGGAAGAATAGTTCGAATGGTTTCCATCTTGAACGATGGAACCTTGAGAAACTTGTTTAAGATCTTGAGATCTAAGATTGGTCTGAACGTTCCCTCTTTTTTGGGAACTATGAACAGATTGGAGTAGAACCCCATCCCTTGTTCTCTTAATGGAACAGGATGAATCACTCCCATTTTTAACAGGTCTTCTACACAATGTAAGAATGCCTGTCTTTTTATGTGGTCTGAAGACAACTGAGACCTGTGGAACCTCCCCCTTGGGGGAAGTCCCTTGAATTCCAGAAGATAACCTTGGGAGACTATTTCTAGCGCCCAAGGATCCAGAACATCTCTTGCCCAAGCCTGAGCGAAGAGAGAGAGTCTGCCCCCCACCAGATCCGGTCCCGGATCGGGGGCCAACATTTCATGCAGTCTTGGTAGCAGTGGCAGGTTTCTTGGCCTGCTTTCCTTTGTTCCAGCCTTGCATTGGTCTCCAAGCTGGCTTGGCTTGAGAAGTATTACCCTCTTGCTTAGAGGACGTAGCACCTTGGGCTGGTCCGTTTCTACGAAAGGGACGAAAATTAGGTTTATTTTTTGCCTTGAAAGGCCGATCCTGAGGAAGGGCGTGGCCCTTACCCCCAGTGATATCAGAGATAATCTCTTTCAAGTCAGGGCCAAACAGCGTTTTCCCCTTGAAAGGAATGTTAAGTAGCTTGTTCTTGGAAGACGCATCAGCCGACCAAGATTTCAACCAAAGCGCTCTGCGCGCCACAATAGCAAACCCAGAATTCTTAGCCGCTAACCTAGCCAATTGCAAAGTGGCGTAGAGGGTGAAAGAATTAGCCAATTTGAGAGCATTGATTCTGTCCATAATCTCCTCATAAGGAGGAGAATCACTATCGACCGCCTTTATCAGCTCATCGAACCAGAAACATGCGGCTGTAGCGACAGGGACAATGCATGAAATTGGTTGTAGAAGGTAATCCTGCTGCACAAACATCTTTTTAAGCAAACCTTCTAATTTTTTATCCATAGGATCTTTGAAAGCACAACTATCCTCTATGGGTATAGTGGTGCGTTTGTTTAAAGTGGAAACCGCTCCCTCGACCTTGGGGACTGTCTGCCATAAGTCCTTTCTGGGGTCGACCATAGGAAACAATTTTTTAAATATGGGGGGAGGGACGAAAGGAATACCTGGCCTCTCCCATTCTTTATTAACAATGTCCGCCACCCGCTTGGGTATAGGAAAAGCTTCTGGGAGCCCCGGCACCTCTAGGAACTTGTCCATTTTACATAGTTTCTCTGGGATGACCAACTTGTCACAATCATCCAGAGTGGATAATACCTCCTTAAGCAGAATGCGGAGATGTTCCAACTTAAATTTAAATGCAATCACATCAGGTTCAGCCTGTTGAGAAATGTTCCCTGAATCAGTAATTTCTCCCTCAGACAAAACCTCCCTGGCCCCATCAGACTGGGTTAGGGGCCCTTCAGAGATATTAATATCAGCGTCGTCATGCTCTTCAGTATCTAAAACAGAGCAGCCGCGCTTACGCTGACAAGTGTTTATTTTGGCTAAAATGTTTTTGACAGAATTATCCATTACAGCCGTTAATTGTTGCATAGTAAGGAGTATTGGCGCGCTAGATGTACTAGGGGCCTCCTGAGTGGGCAAGACTCGTGTAGACGAAGGAGGGAATGATGCAGTACCATGCTTACTCCCCTCACTTGAGGAATCATCTTGGGCATCATTGTCATTATCACATAAATCACATTTATTTAAATGAATAGGAATTCTGGCTTCCCCACATTCAGAACACAGTCTATCTGGTAGTTCAGACATGTTAAACAGGCATAAACTTGATAACAAGTACAAAAACGTTTTAAAATAAAACCGTTACTGTCACTTTAAATTTTAAACTGAACACACTTTATTACTGCAATTGCAAAAACACATGAAGGAATTGTTCAAAATTTATCAAATTTTCACCACAGTGTCTTAAAGCCTTAAAAGTATTGCACACCAAATTTGGAAGCTTTAACCCTTAAAATAACGGAACCGGAGCCGTTTTAAACTTTAACCCCTTTACAGTCCCTGGTATCTGCTTTGCTGAGACCCAACCAAGCCCAAAGGGGAATACGATACCAAATGACGCCTTCAGAAAGTCTTTTCTAAGTATCAGAGCTCCTCTCACATGCGACTGCATGCCATGCCTCTCAAAAACAAGTGCGCCACACCGGCGCGAAAATGAGGCTCTGCTTATGCTTTGGGAAAGCCCCTAAGGAATAAGGTGTCTAATACAGTGCCTGCCGATATTATTATATCAAAATACCCAGATAAAATGATTCCTCAAGGCTAAATATGTGTTAATAATGAATCGATTTAGCCCAGAAAAAGTCTACAGTCTTAATAAGCCCTTGTGAAGCCCTTATTTACGATCGTAATAAACATGGCTTACCGGATCCCATAGGGAAAATGACAGCTTCCAGCATTACATCGTCTTGTTAGAATGTGTCATACCTCAAGCAGCAAGAGACTGCACACTGTTCCCCCAACTGAAGTTAATTGCTCTCAACAGTCCTGTGTGGAACAGCCATGGATTTTAGTTACGGTTGCTAAAATCATTTTCCTCATACAAACAGAAATCTTCATCTCTTTTCTGTTTCTGAGTAAATAGTACATACCAGCACTATTTCAAAATAACAAACTCTTGATTGAATAATAAAAACTACAGTTAAACACTAAAAAACTCTAAGCCATCTCCGTGGAGATGTTGCCTGTACAACGGCAAAGAGAATGACTGGGGTAGGCGGAGCCTAGGAGGGATCATGTGACCAGCTTTGCTGGGCTCTTTGCCATTTCCTGTTGGGGAAGAGAATATCCCACAAGTAAGGATGACGCCGTGGACCGGACACACCTATGTTGGAGAAATATACATACATGACAGCCTGATACCAGTTGCTGCTACTGCATTTAAGGCTGAGTTTACATTATATCGGTATGGCAGAATTTTCTCATCAATTCCATTGTCAGAAAATAATAAGCTGCTACATACCTCTTTGCAGATTAATCTGCCCGCTGTCCCCTGATCTGAAGTTTACCTCTCCTCAGATGGCCGAGAAACAGCAATATGATCTTAACTACTCCGGCTAAAATCATAGAAAAACTCAGGTAGATTCTTCTTCAAATTCTACCAGAGAAGGAATAACACACTCCGGTGCTATTATAAAATAACAAACTTTTGATTGAAGGTATGAAACTAAGTATAATCACCAAAGTCCTCTCACACATCCTATCTATTCGTTGGGTGCAAGAGAATGACTGGTAATGGCAGTTAGGGGAGGAGCTATATAGCAGCTCTGCTGGGTGAATCCTCTTGCACTTCCTGTTGGGGAGGAGTTAATATCCCATAAGTAATGGATGATCCGTGGACTGGATACACTTAACAAGAGAAAGGAAATATAGTGATAAACCTGAATCATGGCAAATATAAGTACAAACCATAGCTGAGAGTGTCTTAAATAAAGGAAACATACTTACCAAGACACTCATCTACATAAAGTAGATAGCCAAACCAGTACTGAAATGAGAATCAGCAGAGGTAATGGTATATAAGAGTATATCGTCGATCTGAAAAGGGAGGTAGGAGATTAATCTCTACGACCGATAACAGAGAACCTTTGAAATAGATCCCCGTTAGGATGACCATTGTATTCAATAGGTAATACTCCCTTCACATCCCTCTGTCATTCACTGCACTCTGAGAGGAACCGGGCTTCAAAAAAGCTGAGAAGCGCATATCAACGTAGAAATCTAGCACAAACTTACTTCACCACCTCCATAGGAGGCAAAGTTTGTAAAACTGAATTGTGGGTGTGGTGGGGGGTGTATTTATAGGCATTTTGAGGTTTGGGAAACTTTGCCCCTCCTTGTAGGATTGTATATCCCATACGTCACTAGCTCATACGTTACTAGCTCATGGACTCTTGCCAATTACATGAAATAAATAAGAGAAGGAGAATCAATTACATGAAAGAAATTGTAAAATTTAGTAAATGTATGCAAAGAAGACCAAGATGTTGCTTTGCAAATCTGATCAACCAAAGCTTCATTTTTAAAAGCCCAAGAAGTGGCGACTGATCTAGTAGAATGAGCTGTAATTCTCTAGGCGGAGACTGTCCCGTCTCTAAATAAGCTTTGTGAATCAAAAGCTTTAACCAAGATGCCAACGAAATGGCAGAGGCTTTCTGACCTTCCCTAGGACCAGAAAAAAACAACAAATAGACTAGAAGTCTTCCTGAAATCTCTAGTAGCTTCGACATATTTCAAAGCTCTTACAACATCCAAAGAATGTAAAGATCTTTCAAGAGTATTCTTTGGATTAGGACACAAGGAAGGAACAACAATTTCCCTACTAATGTTGTTAGAATTCACAATCTTAGGAAGAAATGTAAACGAAGTCCGCAAAACAGCCTTTTCCTGATGGAAAATCAGAAAAGGAGACTCACAAGAGAGAGCAGACCATTCAGAAACTCTTCTAGCTGTAGAGATAGCTAAAAGAAACAACACTTTCCAAGAAAGTAGTTTAATATCCAAAGAATGCATAGGCTCAAAAGGAGGAGGCTGCAAAGCCTTCAAAACCAAATTAAGACTCCAAGGAGGAGAGATTGATTTAATAACAGGCTTGATACAAACCAAAGCCTGAACAAAACAGTGAATATTAGGAAGTTTAGCAATCTTTCTATGAAATAAAACAGAAAGAGCAGAGATTTGTCCCTTCAAGGCACTTGCAAACCTTTATCCAAATCATCCTGAAGAAACTGTAAAATTCTAGGAATCCTAAAAGAATGCCACGAGAATTTATGAGGAAAACACCATGAAATATAGGTTTTCCAAACCCGATAATAAATTTTCCTTGAAACAGACTTACGAGCCTGTAGCATAGTATTAATCACTGAGTCAGAGAAACCTCTATGACTAAGCACTAAGCATTCAATTTCCATACCTTCAAATTTAGTGATATGAGATCCTGATGGAAAAACGGCCCTTGAGACAGAAGGTCAGGCCTTAAAGGAAGTGGCCAAGGTTGGCAACTGGACATCCGGAGAAGATCCGCATACCAAAACCAGTGAGGCCATGCTGGTGTTATCAGAAACACATGCGATTGTTCCAATATGATCTTGGAGATCACCCTTGGAAGAAGAACTAAAGGCAGAAAAATGTTAGCAGGTTGGTAAAAAATCTTCTCACAGGAGGTCTTATTCTGAAACCTATTTGATACCCCTGAGAGACAATATTCTAAATCCAATGATTCTGAATGGAACCTGCCCAAACTTCTTGAAATAATTTCAATCTGCCCCAACAAGCAGAACTGGATCGAGGGCCGCACCTTCATGCAGTCTTGGGGGCTGGCTTTGATTTCTTGTAAGACTTGGATTTATTCCAACTCGAGAATGGCTTCCAATTGGAACCAGTGTCTTTAGGGGAAGGAGTGGTTTTCTGTTCTCTATTCTGACGAAAGGAACAAAACCGATTAGAAGCTTTAGATTTGCATTTAGACTTTTTATCTTGAGGCAAAAAAACTCCCTTCACCCCAGACCAAACAAATTATTACCCTGGAATGACAGAGATAGTAACCTAGATTTAGATACCAGCATTCCATGATTTGAGCCATAAAGCTCTTCTAGCTAAAATAGCCAAAGACATAGATTTAACATTAATCTTGATGATATCCAAAATACCATCACAGATAAAATGATTAGCATGTTGAAGCAAATGAACAATGCTATGCAAATAAGAGTCTTTTTCCCGTTGCGCTAAGCTATCCAAACAAAAAGTTGATGCAGCCGCAACATCAGCCATAGAAATGGCAGGTCTGAGCATATAGCCAGAATGCAAATAAGCTTTCCTTAGATAAGTTTCAATCTTCCTATCTAAAGGATCCTTAAAAGAGGCACCATCTTCCATAGGAATAGTAGTACATTTAGCAAGAGTAGAAATAGACCCATCAACCTTAGGGACTTTCCCCCAAAACTCTAATTTAGCCACTGTCAAAAAATACAACTTTTTAAACCTTGAAGAAGGAACAAAAGAAGTACCAAAAGGAAGACCATTCCTTTGCAATGACATCAGAAATAGCATCAGTAACCGAAAAAACCTCCAGAGTAGTCACAGGAGGTTTACAGACAGAATTTAAATATTTACTGGATTTATTATCAAGAGGACCAGACTCCTCAATATCCAAAGTTATTAACACTTCTTTTAACAAAGAACAAATATACTCAATCTTAAAAAGATAAGAGGATTTATCAGTGTCAATGTCTGAAGTAGGATCTTCTGAATCAGAGAGATACTCATCAGAGGTGGCTATATCAGTATGTCGGTCACTATAATATTCATCAGTAGTATGAGAAGTTTTAAAATACCTTTTACATTTATTTGAAGGCGGAATAGCAGGCATAGCCTTCTGTATCGCATCAGCAATATAATTTTTCATACCAACAGGGATATCATGTACTTTAGATGTTGAAGGAACAACATATACTGTACTAGCACTAATAGAAACCTTTTCTGCATGCAAAAGCTTATCATGACAACTGTTACATACTACAGCTGGAGATATAATCTCCACTAGCTTACAACAGATACACTTAGCTTTGGTAGAACTGTGTTCATGCAGCATGGTTCCTAAAGCAGCTTCTGAGACAGGATCTTGTAAAATGTAAAAAAGAAAAAATAACATTAAACAGAAATATCTTATTTCCACATATAGCAGTTTCAGGAATGGGAAAAAAATGCAAATGCTAAATTTGGCAAAAAAAAAAAGAAGCAAATAGCATAGCCCTCTGAGCAAAAAGAAGGCAAGGAGCATAAAAGAAGTGAGGTAAAATAAAACTAAATTTTTGGTGCCAAAAAACATCCGGAAAGGACACAACTCGCGTCAAACACAATTTCGCGCCAAACAACCTAGCATCAACTAAGACGCAGGAAATGACGAACTTGTGTCATGACAGATGCACATTCACACCAAAAAATATTCTGGCGCAAAGAATAATGCAATAAATAGCATTCCCCCCCGCAAGTCTAATTTGCCGCAAGTTTTCCAAAGAAAAAACAAGTCAAATAGAAAAAAAGATTATACCCCAGGTAAGACAAACTTCCTAAAACATGATTCCCATAACGAAACTGCTGGACTGCAAAGGGAAATACACGTAGACCTGACTCAGGGTAAAATAAAATAAAGGGTAAAATACATATATTTAAAACTTTATATTAATACATAAATCACCAAACCATAGCTAAGAGTGTCTTAAATGATACATACTTACCGAAAGACACCCATCCACATATAGCAGATAGCCAAACCAGTACTGAAAACTATCAGCAGAGGTAATGGTATATAAGAGTATATCATCAATCTAAAAAAGGGAGGTAGGAGATGAATCCCTACGACTGATAACAGAAAAAAAAAAAAGGCGATACTCTCTTCACATCCCTCTGACAAACACTGTACTCTGAGAGGAATCGGGCTTCAGAATGCTTAGAAGCGCTTATCATAGAAGAAAATCAAGCACAAACTTTAGTCACCACCTCCATAGGGAGGCAAAATTTGTAAAACTGAATTGTGGGTGTGGTGAGGGGTGTATTTATAGGCATTTTGAGGTTTGGGAAACTTTGCCCCTCCTGGTAGGATTGTATATCCCATACGTCACTAGCTCATGGACTCTTGCCAATTACATGAAATAAACAAAATTTATGCTTACCTGATAAAAAAATTTCCGGGCATTGAGAGTCCACGAATCATTCTAATTACTAGAGGGATATTCTCTCCTGGCCAGCAGGAGGAGGCAAAGAGCACCCCAGCAGAGCTGTTTAGCGTCACGTTCCTTACCCATAATCCCCACTCATTTGGCCGAAGGAAAATGGAAAAAGATGCTAACACAGGGGTATAGAGGTGCCTGAGGACTATACAAAAAAACCTTTAATTGAATAAGGGTGGTTCATGGACTCTTCTTCATGCCCGGAAAGAAATTTATCGGATAAGCATAAATTTTGTTTAATTTCCTATGGCATGGAGAGTCCACAAATCATTCTAATTACTAGTGGGAACTAATACCAAAGCTAGAAGACACAGAATGAATAGGGAGGGAGAACAAGACATGAATACCTAAACTAAAGGCCCCACCGCTTGAAGAACTTTTTTTTCTGAAAGAAGCCTCAGCTGAGGCAAAAGTATCAAATTTGTAGAATTTGGAAAAAGTATGTATGGAGGACCATGTGACCACCTTGTAAATTTGCTCCACAAAATCTTCATTTTTGAAAGCCCATGAAGATGAAACAGCTCTAGTGGAATGAGCTGTAATTCTCTCAGGAGGCTGTTGTCCAGCTGTCTCATAAGCTAAGCGGATACCACTTCTCAACTAGAGAGAAAGAGTGGTAGAAGTGGCCTTCTGACCCCTACGTTAACCAGAGAAAACAACAAACAGGGCAGAAGACTGCCGGAAATCCTTAGTTACTTAAAGATCAAATTTAAAGGGACAGTCAACACCAGAATTTTTGTTGTTTAATTTTAATTACCCATTCCCCAGTTTTGCATAACCAACACTGTTATAGAAATACACTTTTTACCTCTGTGATTACCTTGTATCTAAGCCATTGCAAACTGCCCCCTTATTTCAGTTCATTTAACAGACTTGCATTTTAGCCAGTCAGTGCTCACTCCAGGGTAACTTCACATGAATGAGCTCAATGTTATCTATATGAAACACATGAACTAATGCCCTTTAGTGGTCAAAAAGATTAGAGGCAGTCTTCAAAGTCTAAGAAATTAGCATATGAACCTCCTAGAATTAGCTCTCATCTAAGAATATGAAGCGAACAAAGCAAAATTGGTGATAAAAGTAAATTGGAAAGTCGTTTAAAATTACATTCCCTATTTAAATCAAGAAAGTTTTTTTTTTTTTTTACTTGACTGTCCCTTTAAGAGCATGCACGACATCCAAGTTATGCAAAAAGCGTTCCTTCTGGAGAGGAGGATTAGGACAAAAAGGGGGAACAACAATTTCCTGATTAATATTGCGATCCAACACTACCTTAGGGAGAAACCCCAGCTTAGTACGGAGTACCAGCTTATCAGCATGAAAAATAAAGTAAGGGGAATCACACTGCAGAGACGAAAGTTCGGAAACTCTGCGAGCAGAAGAAATAGCAATAAGAAACCAAACCTTCCAAGATAGTAATTTAATATCAACTGAATGCATCGGTTCAAACGTAGCCTGCTACAAAACTTTAAGAACAAGATTAAGGCTCCAAGATTTAAACACAGGCTTGATTCTGACCAAGGCCTAAACAAAAGACTGAACATCTGGCAGAACTGCCAGACGTTTATGCAAAAGAATAGACGAAGCAGAAATCTGAACCTTTTTCCAGGTCCTTGTGAAGAAAAGTCAAAATTCGAGGAACCCTTACTTTGTTCCAAGAAAAGAATCACACCAATGAAAGTATTTACACCATACCTTATTGTAAATTCTATGAGTAACCGGTTTACGAGCCTGAAGCATAGTATCTGTCTTTTTTAGAGAAGCCACGTCTAGCCAAAACTAGACGTTCAATCTCCAAGCAGACAGCTTCAGAGAAACCAGATTTGGGAGAAGAAAGGGACCCTGAAGTAGAAGGTCCTTGCTCAAAGGCAACCTCCAAGGTGGAAGAGATGACATCGTCACCAGATCTGCTAACCAGATCCTGTGAGGCCATGCAGGAGCTATTAGCATTACATCCGTGGTCATAATCACCCAGGAAGGTCTCAGGAAACATGTGCTCTGAGACAGATGGTCCTGTGAAATCCACCACAAGAAAGAGTCTCTTGTCAAGGGATCCAGATCTATCCTCTGCGAGAGATCCGAGTGGTTTCCGTTCCATTGACTGAGCATGCATAACTGCAGAGGTCTCAGATGAAACTGAGCAAAAGGAATGAGTCCATGAAGGCCACCATCAGACCAATCACCTCCATACATTGAGCCACTAATGGATGAATAGCAGCCTGGAGGGAAAGGCACGAAGCAAGAAGTTTGGATTTTCTGACGTCCATCAAGAAAACCTTCATGGACAGGGAATCTATAACTGTTCCTAAGTATCTTGTACAAGGGAACTCTTTGCCAGATTCACTTTCCACATAGACACAATAGGCAACATCTCTGTATGAGAACTTACAAGATGAAAAGATGACGCTTGAACCAATATATCATCAAGGTAAGGCGCCACAGGAATTCCCTGGGACCTGACCACTGCCAGAAGAGCCCTCAGAACTTTTGTGAAAATTCTGGGAGACGTAGCAAGGCCAAAAGGAAGGGCAACAAACTGAAAATGTTTGTCCAGAAAGGCAAACCTCAAATACTGTTAATGATCCCTGCGAATAGGAACATGAAGATACGCATCCTTCAGATCTATGGTTGTCATGAACTGACCCTCCTGTACCAAAGGAAGAATGGAACGGATGGTATCCATTTTGAAGGATGGAACCCTGAGGAATTGGTTGAGACACTTTAGGTCCAGGGTGGGACGAAAAGTGCCCCCTTTTTGGGAACTACAAATAGATTTGAATAGAATCCTAGACCCTATTCCTCTAGAGGAACTGGAACAATCACTCCCAGTTTAAGAAGGCCTCTCTCTTTGTCTGGTCCGCAGATAACCTTGACAGGTGAATTCTGCCCCTGGTAGGATAGGATTTGAATCCTATTCTGTAACCGTGGGACACTATGTCCACGGCCCAAGGATCCGGAACATTGCGTATCCATGCCTGTCGAAAAAAAGAGAGCCTGCCTCACACCTGACCCAAGACAGGATCGGGGGCGGTCCCTTCATGCTGATTTAGAATCAACGGAAGACTTCCTGGCTGACAGGATCTCCAAGAAGACTTGGATTGTTCTGGCTTGAAAGAGGAGGAGGAAGACACTTGCCCCTTAAAATTATGAAAGAAGCAAAAATTAAAATTAGAATTCTGGCGACCCTTAGGTGGTATTCTTTTTATCCTGAGGTAGAAAAGAGCCCTTTTCCCCCTGTAATATCTGAAATTATTACAGCCAGACCTTTTTTAACCATAGAGCTTTGCAAGCTAAAACTGTGAAACCAGTAATCTTAGCTCCCAGTCTAATAACTTGCATATTGCCATCACAAATAAAGGTATTGCCTAGCCTCCAGACAAAGTAAACACTTGACTCATTATCAATATTAGTGTCCATAATTGGGTTAGGTTCCTTTTAACAATTATTAAGTAAAAAATATCCCAATATAAATAATTTGTAGAACTTTAGAAGCAGCAAAATAAAGTAATACCACTTAACTAATGCACCAAAAACCCCTCAGCTCTGCTAAAAGTCTTACCTCTCCAGAAACTGCTGATCCACTAGCACTGAAACCGGACACACTCCCGGACTAAAGATCCTCTAAGATTACTCTTTTGCCAGTAATCCTTATCACCGGAGCTGCCCATAATTACTCTAGAAACTCTGCAACTAGAGCTGTAACCTCTGCACTAGCCTCGGCAAAACTCTGATCTGATCGGAAAAGTCGGAAGTGCGGAGGAGCGGTCACATGACCGCAACAAAAAACTGTGCCACAGATTCAAATTAAAAAAAGTTGCGAAAACAAAGCAGTAGAGAGCTCTAATAGCGAGAGGGCGAAAACCAAATAAGCAGCAGTGAGCAATAAAAGCGATTGCTCCAAAGTCTCAACTACTTTTAAGTCTCTCGATACACTCTCCAAGCCCAAATAAATAAAGTATGCCTCATTTCACAAACACCCTCACATATCAAGCAGTGCCCTCTAAGCTTGAAGGATAAATGCATTTCCTCAGAATGATTTCCACAAAAGGATGAACCCTTATAGTGCTGGTACCTTTTAACCTAGAAGGGAAAGCATTTACCTGTGGATCCTGCTCTGTCAGGCAGGAACTGTTTTCTAAGGTGTGGTAAATTCCTCCACTTCTACCAGGGACCTGTAAAAAGTAAAGAACAAAGTAACCAAGCCTGGCTTTCTATAATAGGGGTAGCAATAATGTTAGAAGTTTAAGCAAAGACCACCTTGCCATCTTCTAACTGCTAATTGCCACCATTACTCTTACTAAAGAGATTGACATGGGCACAGCTTTACCCCTATCCTTGCTTGCAGGGAAAAGTACCCATATAAGGATTCAAAATCTTAGGCCCCATCTTCGCAAATCTTTGGCAGAGACAAAGAGAATGACTGGGGATTATGGGTAAGGGAAGTGACACTTAACAGCTCTGCTGAGGTGTTCTTTGCCTCCTCCTGCTGGTCAGGAGTGAATATCCCACTAGTAATTAGAATGATTTGTGGACTCTCCATGCCATAGGAAAGAAAAGCCAATAGCATTGGCGAAACGTACGTCGGAGATTTGTATAGACTGACACGTCACAGGTGGAGGGGACAATATTGCAGCATTTCACATAATTCCGGTTTCCAATATCAGGAGAGAACGCAGAGCGAGAGTTGTCGTATCGTTCACTGTAGAGCTGTTTAATGAATGTATGTCCCTGTTATACTCCATATTTGATTATGTCTATTTTTTACTTTTAATATGTTCTTAATATTTTATTAAAATTTCAAATTGCATCATACAACACGGATGGTGTTGCTACTTCCTGGGGTTATTACCCTCCCATATGCGCTTATACCTGAGAGCTCAGTCATAAGCTCTCATAAACGTGAGTAAAGTTTCTTCTGGTCATTATCTTTTTAAGAAAACTGACCTTCACTATATTTCCTCATCTTTTTCTCCTTTGAGGGTTTCCCTGGATCACTGTGAAGAACACTTTAATTTGGGACTGTATCCTTTATTTTGACTTTTGTGATAGTTACTCAGTGGGTTAATTAATTTATCATTTGGGCACTTTTTTCTTTTAAAGAACTCTCACTGTTAAGTGTTTAATATCTTGTAATCTGATCAGAATTAAACCAGTTCTTCATCCAGTTTCTCATCAATGGAATCCTAATCTGGTTTTGAGGGTTTTAAAAATCCCCTCTTTTGAGCTGATGCATGGATTAGACCTTCAGTTTTTATCCTGGAAGATTATTTTTCTTCTAGCTATTTCTACGGCTAGGAAGGTCTCTGAGCTTTCAGCTTTATCATGCAAACCTCCCTTTTCATCAGAATTAGGTTGTTCTTTGTACTAGCTATTCCTTTCTTCCTAAGGTGGTATCTACAGATATTGTTAAAAGGAAATTGGGGTTCCTTCTTTTTGTCCAGCTCCTAAGAATTCTAAGGAGCATCTTCCCCACAATTTAGATGTAGTAAGAGCTCAAAAAAAAAAAAATCAGACTTTATTCTTTTTGCTCATTTTTCTGGGCCTTGCAAAGGTCAGTAAGCTACAGTTGTTACTAAGGCAGCTTGGCTAAAAAGCATTAATAAGCAAGGCTTATTTGGTTCGGGGAAAACACCAGAGTGCATTATTACTCATTCCACTAGACCACTTCTTGGGCATTTCGTAATGAGTCTTCTATTGATTAGATTTGTAACACAGCTACTAGGGTCTTCTTTACACACTTATCACTTTGCTAGGTATGTTTTTTCTGAGGCTGCCTTTGTAAGGACAGTTCTGCTGGCCTTAGTGCCTGAAAAGTAACATCCTGCATTTATTGTTTGCCCCCCCCCTGCCATTCACAGTTGTCTTGTGGACTCTGAGACTTGGGTATTGATTCTCACACATGATCACTTGTGGACTCTCGCTATCTGATGAAAGAAAACAAAAATGTATGGCTATCTGATAAATTATTTTTTATGGCGGCAAGAGTCTATGAGCACTGCCCTTTCTTTTGTTCAGGTGGCAGCAGTACTTGCTATGCACTTCTTTGCCCCACTTTTCTTTTTCCCTCATCTACTTGGCTATATGTATGACTGAGGATCATTAGAAGCGGGAGGGAGTTTAAAGCTCTGGTGTGTTAGTGGAGAAATATTCTTGTGCTCTTCTAAAACTTTTTATTTTTTATTATAGCAGCTGATTTATCTGGCACTCAAGTAAACAGTGAATAGAAATGCTATAAGCAATGTGATCCACTGTTAACATTGTGTGTGATGGTTAGGTAGGAATATACTTACTCATAAGATGTCAGATTCCCTGTGAGTACAAGCAGACATGTACGTACATGATATGGCTGCATAGACAGTAAAAACGCTCTTTGTAGCTATACAATTGGATAAACTGAGTGCTAAAGAAAAATCTAAATAAACCATTGCAATCTAAAGCGATTTTAAAATGTTAATTTTGCACTGATGTGATTAAGCTAGCTATGTTAAAAAATAAAATAAAAAATGTTTACTATCCATTAATCTTGAAAAACCCCAAATTCCTGCCATCTGTACAAAAAGGGAGAAACAGAGTGCACTGGCCATCTATTAATGGACATTATAATCCTACATATCGATAGTGGGTGACAACTTGGATAATCTCTAGATTGCATATGAATTACATTTCTCTTAAAGGGACAAGAGTAAAATAACCTAATGAGATAAGAGGCACTCAGATAAATAGTTAAAACAATCTGTGTATTTAACCCCCTACAAAAAGGGGTTATACACATTTAAATCTGCCCCAGGCTGGCAAAGCATGTCTGCTCTTAAAGTTGGACGTAACCAGTCATTGGAATACATGTGCTGCTCCTATTTGACTCACCAGCTCCATAGAGCACCAGAAAGGGAGTGCAGAAGCGCAATACTATTCCGAAAGGGACTTATTAACTACAGCTTTTTACATGCCTTTAAATGGGTCGAAATAAGCTTAACATTCACCTAGATTACGAGTTATACGCGATATAGGGAAATTAACGAACGCAACAAAAGTTGCGTTATTTAACCCCCTATAGCGCAGCCATTACAAGTTTTCAAACAGACGGGTTGTGTGTGCGATATGGTGCTTTTAAGCTCCATACTGCACAAAATGCAAGCGATGTTTTGACGTGCTTGTGCATGCTTTCCCCATAGGCATCAATGGGGAGAGTGGGTAAGAAAAAAGTCTAACACCTGCGATCGTGGAATAAAAAAAGCCCCGTAATGCAGCCCCATTGATGTCTATGGGGGAAAAAAAAACAACTAACGTTTAAACATAACACCCTAACATAAACCCCACTTCTAAATACCCCTAATCTGCTGCCCATACTATAATACATCTATTCCGCCAGTCCCCGACATCGCCGCAACTAAATAAAGCTATTAACCCCTAAACCTCTGGCCCTCCACATCACTACCACTAAATAAACCTATTAACCCCTAAACTGCC
This sequence comes from Bombina bombina, assembly GCF_027579735.1. Taxonomy (NCBI): domain Eukaryota; kingdom Metazoa; phylum Chordata; class Amphibia; order Anura; family Bombinatoridae; genus Bombina; species Bombina bombina. The sequence goes on from NC_069500.1 coordinate 345,688,617, forward strand.
AGCCCCCCACATTGCAAAAACCTAAATTAAACTATATTACCCCTAAACCTAACCTTAACGTAACCCTAACACCCCCTAACTTAATACCTATTTAAAACTAAATACATACTTACCTGTGAAATAAAACCTAATCTAGCTACAATATAACTAATAGTTATATTGTAGCTAGCTTGGTTTTTATTTTTATTTCACAGGTAAGTTTGTATTTATTTTAACTAGGTAGGCTAGTTAGTAAATATTAACTATTTAAATACTACCTAGTTAAAATAAATACAAACTTACCTGTCAAATAAAACCTAAACTGCCTTACACTAAAACCTAACATTACAAAAAATAAAAAACACTAAAATGACAAAAAATAACAAATCAAATTATACAATATAATAAAAAATATTCCTATTTTAATACCCTTTAAAAAAATAATAAAAAAACACCCAAAATAATAAACCCCATAATCTATAATAAACAACAAGGGCTGTTGGAGGGCCCTTAAAAGGGCCTTTTTGTAGGGCATTGCCCTAAAGTTAACAGCTCTTTTGCTACAAAACAAACACCCCTTAACAGTATACAAACCCCCACCCCCCAAAATAAAAAAACCTAATCTACCCATTGCCCTGAAAAGGGCATTTGTATGGGCGTTGCCCTTAAAAAGGCATTTAGCTCTTTTGCTGCCCAAGCCCTAATCTAAAAATAAAAACCCACCCCAAAACGAAAAAAATACATTACACAAAATAATATATTTCCGGATATGGTGAGTCCATGGAATCATCAATTACTAGTGTGAATATCACTCCTGGCCAGCAGGAGGAGGCAAAGAGCACCACAGCAAAGCTGCTATATATGTCACTTCCCTTACCCATAACCTCAAGTCATTCAGCCGAAGGGAAAATGGAAAAAGAAGATAACCCAAAGGTGTAGAGGTGCTTGAGGTTTTAGCTAAAAATAACTGTCTTAAAATAAAGGGTAGTCCGTGGACTCTCCATATCTGGAAATAAATAAATTTATCAGGTAAGCAAAGCAAAAATTATGTTTTCTTTCCTAAGATATGGTAAGTCCACGGAATCATCAATTACTAGTGGGAACCAATACCCAAGCTAGAGGACACAGATGATTAGGGAGGGACAAGACAGGTAACCTAAACAGAAGGCACCACTGCATGAAGAACCTTTCTCCCAAAAGAAGCCTCAGCTAAGACAAAAATATAAAATTTGGAAAAAGTATGCAGAGAGGACTAAGTTGCAGCCTTGCAACTCTGTTCTACAGAAACTTCCTTCTTGAAAGCCCAAGAAGAAGGGACAGCCCTAGTGAAATTAGCTTAAATTCTCTCAGGAGGCTGCTGTCCAGCAGTCTTATAAAGCAAACACATTATACCACTCAACCAAAGAGAAAGAGAAGTAGCTGAAGCTTTCTGACCTTTATGTTTCCCAGAGAAACAAACAGCAAACTGGCGACAATCCTTAGTCTCCTGTAGAGAGAAAATAAAAGCACGCACAACATCAAAGTTGTGCAACAAACGTTCCTTATGAGAAGATAGATAAGGACACAGAGAAGAAACAATAATTTTCCGATTAATATATCCGAAACCACTTAGGAAGAAAACCTAACTAGTATGAATAACCGCCTTAACTGCATGAAAGATAAGATCAGGCGAATCACACTGCAAAACAGAGCTCCGAGACTCTTCAAGCAGAAAAGATAGCAATGAGAAACAAAACCTTCCAAGATAACAACTTAATATCTATGAAAAGTAAAGGTTCAAACAGAGCCTAATGCAAAACTTTAAGAACAAGGGTAAAACCCTAAGGGGGGAGCAACCGACAAACACAGGCCTGATTGTAGACAAGTGCCTAACAAAAAGATTGCACGTCCACCATATGCTTATGTAGCAAAAAAGACAATGCAGAAAACTGACCCTTCAGGGTACTGACTGAAAAAAACCCTTCTCTAGACCACCCTGGAGTAAGGATAAAAAATTCAGAAAAACCCCCGCTTAGACAAAACTAAGCATCCAATCTTCAAGCAGTCAGCTTCAGAGATTTAGATGAAGGAAAAGACCAAGAATCAGAAGTTCTTCCTCAGAGGTAGTCTCCAAGGTGGAGAGACGACATTTCCACAAGGTCTGCATACCAGATCCTGCGAGGCCACGCAAGGGCTAATAAAATCGCCGCCACTCTCTCACCTGAAAATACGAGTAATGACTCGTGGAAAGAGAACAAACAGAGGAAAAAGTAATGCAAGACTGAAAACCAAGAAAAACGTCAGAACATCTAACAGGACGGTCTGCGGATCACATGACCTTAAACCTTACCTTCGAAACTTGGAGTTCTGTTGAAACGTCCACAGAAGTCAACTCCTAAAACCCCCCATGTGAGGGTCTACCTAGAGAACACTTCCGGGTGGAAATGCTCACACCCTGGGATGAATTATCAGTCTGTTTAGAAGTCCGACTCCCAATTGTCCACCCCTGGAAAGTGGATGACCGACAGCAAATGTGAGCTTCCTCCCACTGAACAATCCAAGTCACCTCCTATATGGCTAAGGAACCCCTAGTTCCTCCCTAATGGTTGATATAAACCCTTGAGGTGATATTGTCCGACTGGAACCAAGCTAGGGACGACTAAGGTCAAGTCCAAGATGTTTAAAGAGGAGAGCAGACACTTCCGAATCCATAGTCCTTAAACAAGACCCAGACAGCTTACCAGCCGTGGCATCCGTGGGCACATCACCCAGGAATATCTCCAGAAGCACGCGCCTGGAGATAGATACTCCTGAAAAAATACTACGGAAGAAAGTTTCTTGTCATCTGATCTAAATCTATCATTTAAGACAGATCCAAAAGTTCTCCATGTCATGGAAAATAGCAAAAGGAATGATGTCCATGGAATACCATCAGACCAATTCCCTCCATACACAGGGTCACAGAAAAGAGAAGAAATATCAACTGCAGCTAAATCCAAACTCCCAACCTCCTGGTTGCAAGATGGCTAAGCTATCCACCGGCCACTAGAGCTTACTGTTGGCCGGACAGAAGACTGCAGAGTGGGGAAAAGGAATAAATCCTTGATTTTCTGACCTCTGAAAGACATCTCCTAGATAAAGAATCAAATAAGGTCTAAGCATACCGCACCTGGTGTTCCCAGGCGGTCTCCCATCCAGGTACTGACCAGACCTGACCCTGCATAACTTACAAGATCAAACAGAATTGGGTGCATTCAGGGTATTGTGGCGGTAGCCAAATAAATTACCCTTGTGGATAGAACAAGGGAACTCTTCTCCAGATTCAATTCCCATCCCCGGAAAAGAAGATTGCACAAGATCTCTTAAAAGAGAGTTAGCTTGAAGTCAGGATGATACCTGAACTATATATTGTCCAGAAAAACACACATGCAATATTCCAAGACCTAAAGGTCTGACTGGGATGGCATAAACTAAGAAAACTAGAGAAGATTCTGATTAAGGAAACAATAAATCAGGTCTAAGTTTGTTATGAACAGGCCCACTAGAACCAAAGGAGAAAGGACACTACTTTGAAGGACTGAATCTGAAATATATGAGGTAAATACCTATATCCCGTTCCCAAACTGGGACTGGAACTGTCACTCCCAGAGATGAAGACCCTGAATCCAGTTCAAGGAATGCCTCTCATCCTACTTGGATTGCAGATACTCTAGAAAGAGAATTCTGCCCTGGGGAGGAAAACTTAAATTGGACTTGAAAAGGCATGACCCAAACAAAGTCTCATCCTTAAAAGGAGACACTAGAAGTGTGTGTTTGGAGAAAACAGAAAGAATTGAATCTGCAACTGCAGAACTATAAAGCCTAGGATTTACTACTAAACCACAGGTAGGCTTCTCAGCTGACCATAGATTTCAGCCACAATGCCCGGCGGCTAGTACAGCAAGTCTAATAAGACAAGAGATTGCTCTAAATAAACAATTTTAACCTCCAGCTTCTTACCTATGTCAGAAAGAAAACTAGATTATCTCCGCAGAGATCCAAGTTCTCTGATTAAAAGTAGAAAGTTCTCTTCTACTAAAGACACCGTGCATTTCAAGAGAGATAGCGACAGGGAGAAATATCCCCAGATTCTCTATAACAACACAGCATGTCTAGAACCCTTCCAAAGAGGAAAGAAAAAAATAGAAATGATAAAGTTCACAAAACTCCAAAGGAAATACAACGATAGGGATCAGTGTCATCCAGTCAGCCAAGACCTCCTGACAATATAAGAGGCTTTGAAGCAAACAACTGAAGGATACCACTTCAGTAACAGATGAAGGAATTATACTGTCCAGATCTGAGATTTCCACCTCAAACTACCGGCAAATCCTCCTCACTAACTTGGAAGAAGACAAACCTGCATAGCAGCATGTGGAGCAGAAACCCTCTTATCTGAGACTTAAAATGTCCTCTTGCCTTTTCCCTGCAGTAAAGGAAAATAGACCAAGCCACAGATACCGCAGAAGATACTTCAGCTTGCAACTTCTGTAAGCAAATACACTCCTCCAGGAGATTGAGAGGAACCACAGGGAACTGCATGTGACGCCATATAGGCTTGGGACATAAAAGGAGAAAGCTGTGGCAGTGCCTTAACAGCAACATCCTTGGAGACAAAGTTCAAACCAATCTGTACATTTAATAGCATTTGCGAAATCAGGGGTACAGAAAAAATAAATGTTTAAACCAATACTTAGCTGAGCAAGCCTTCCAGATAACTTCAGCATCAGTAGAAGGAATTATACTGCCTGAATCCGAAATTTCACCCTCAGATGCACCCGAAGAATCTTCATCCTAAGACTTCTGAGCGGCAATACTTTGATTAGCCACTTCAGGATCAGAAATCTTACTTACTGTTTCTTTAAATGTCCTTTTGCGTTTTCCCTGCAACATCGGAAAATGCAGACAGCGCCTCAGATACCGCAGAAGATACCTGGGCAGCAATATCTTACAAAATAATTCCAGACGGAGCATGAGAGGAAACGCAGGGCACTGCATGTGCAGATGAATAGGATTGGGACGCTTGAGGAGAAAGCTGAGTCACATCTGAAACAGGAGGCTCCTGAACAGCATTCACCTTAGCTAATGATGGCTCAGGGTCAAAAAGTCTATTTCTATAAGCTAAAGTTCTTTCAATACATGAAGAACAAAAAGGTACTGGGGGATCCACCTGGGCATCAAAACATAAGCTACAGGTAACATCCTGCAGAGCCTCCGGATCCATAATACAAAAAGAAGCAAATTAAAAAAAATGTTATAAAAAAATAACTTTTTTTTAAATTTACCAAATCAAGAAAACATACCCCAGGCAACACTACACCTCAGCAGAATTACTGAGGTGCCCAAACTGAGGAAAAAAACGAACCCGTTTACAATCTGGATTTCCAGAGAAGCAAAAACAGCAAGAAGCCTTCTAAACAGCAAAGCCCTCTGAAATATGGGCACCTCACTTTTACAGGAAGTAAAAAAAAGTGCTAAAAAAAAACTCTGTCATCACAGAATCCAAACCTCCCTAAAAGGGGCGGTCCATAAGCCATTTAAAAAAAAAAAAAAAAAACTTTCTTGAAAAACAGGCTTAAAAACCGACAATAAACCCCCCCCCCCAAAAAGTACATAATCTGTTACTAAAAACGGATCCTCACTGAGCCATCAATAAAATAAATAACTCCTCAAACTAACAATGCCTGCAAATACTGCCATAAAAACCTGCACCCTAACAGGAATAATAAAATACGCCCCTGCAGCGTTTCAGCTGAATAAGTGCCAAATTTTTCCCTGCTACATAGAAAAATAAAACTGGCACTTATCTAAATATTTATCGGTCTGGCAGCAGGACAGCTCACCTAGTTTGAGAGGATGCCATCCCTCACATGGACCTGTGGAAATACAGAAAGACTGACGGCTAGATTTAGAGTTCTGCGGCCAAAGGGGTGCGTAGCTAACGCTGGCTTTTTTTCTCCCGCACCTTTTAAATACCGCTGGTATTTAGAGTTCACAGAATGGCTGCGTTAGGCTCCAAAAAAGGAGCGTATAGCATATTTATCGCCACTGCAACTCTAGATACCAGCGTTGCTTATGGACGCGGCCAGCTTCAAAAACGTGCTCGTGCACGATTCCCCCATAGAAAACAATGGGGCTGTTTGAGCTGAAAAAAAAACTAACACCTGCAAAAAAGCAGCGTTCAGCTCCTAACGCAGCCCCATTGTTTGCTATGCGGAAACACTTCCTATGTCTGCACCTAACACTCTAACATGTACCCCGAGTCTAAACACCCCTAACCTTACACTTATTAACCCCTAATCTGCCGTCCCCGATATCGCTGACCCCTGCATATTATTATTAACCCCTAATCTGCCGCAAGCTACATTATAGCTATGTACCCCTAATCTGCTGCCCCTAACACCGCCAACCCCTATATTATATTTATTAACCCCTAATCTGCCCCCCTCAACGTCGCCTCCACCTGCCTACACTTATTAACCCCTAATCTGCCGAGCGGACCGCACCGCTACTATAATAAAGTTATTAACCCCTAATCCGCCTCACTCCCGCCTCAATAAACCTATAATAAATAGTATTAACCCCTAATCCGCCCTCCCTAACTTCAATTATTAACCCCTAATCTGCCGACCGAATCTTGCCGCTACTGTAATAAATGGATTAACCCCTAAAGCTAAGTCTAACCCTAACACCCCCCTAAGTTAAATATAATTTAAATCTAACAAAATAAATTAACTCTTATTAAATAAATTATTCCTATTTAAATCTAAATACTTACCTGTAAAATAAACCCTAATATAGCTACAATATAAATTATAATTATATTATAGCTATTTAAGGATTAATATTTATTTTACAGGCAACTTTGTATTTATTTTAACCAGGTACAATAGCTATTAAATAGTTAAGAACTATTTAATAGCTGAAATAGTTAAAATAATTACAAAATTACCTGTAAAATAAATCCTAACCTAAGTTACAATTAAACCTAACACTACACTATCAATAAATTAATTAAATACAATACCTACAATTATCTACAATTAAAACTAACACTACACTATCAATAAATTAATTAAATACAATATCTACAAATAAATACAATGAAATAAACTAAAGTACGAAAAATAAAAAAGAACTAAGTTACAAAAAATAAAAAAATATTTACAAAAATTAGAAAAATATTACAACAATTTTAAACTAATTACACCTACTCTAAGCCCCCTAATAAAATAACAAAGCCCCCCAAAATAAAAAAATGCCCTAGTTCAAAGCTCTTTTACCTTACCAGCCCTGAACAGGGCCCTTTGCGGGGCATGCCCCAAAGAATTCAGCTCTTTTGCCTGTAAAAAAAAGACATACAATACCCCCCCCCCCCAACATTACAACCCACCACCAACATACCCCTAATCAAACCCAAACCCCCCTTAAATAAACCTAACACTAAGCCCCTGAAGATCTCCCTACCTTGTCTTCACCTCACCGGGTCCAGATCTGTCCAGAAGAGCCTCCGATGTCTTGATCCAAGCCCAAGCGGGGGGCTGAAGAGTGACGCCCATCCTCGGGCTGAAGTCTGGATCCAAGCGGCGGCTGAAGAAATCCATCATCGGGCTTAAGTCGGAAGTCCATCATCGGGATGAAGTCTTCTATCAAGCAGCATCTTCAATCTTCTTTCTTCCGGAGCGGAGCCATCTTCTTCCCGGCCGACGTGGATCCATCCTCTTCTAACGACGCCTACTAGCCGAATGACGGTTCCTTTAAATGACGTCATCCAAGATGGCGTCCGTTGAATTCCGATTGGCTGATAGGATTCTATCAGCCAATCGGAATTAAGGTAGGAAAATTCTGATTGGCTGATGGAATCAGCCAATCAGATTCAAGTTCAATCCGATTGGCTGATCCAATCAGCCAATCAGATTGAGCTTGCATTCTATTGGCTGATCGGAACAGCCAATAGAATGCGAGCTCAATCTGATTGGCTGATCGGATCAGCCAATCGGATTGAACTTGAATCTGATTGGCTGATTCCATCAGCCAATCAGAATTTTCCTACCTTAATTCCGATTGGCTGATAGAATCCTATCAGCCAATCGGAATTCGACGGACGCCATCTTGGATGACGTCATTTAAAGGAACCGTCATTCGGCTAGTAGGCGTCTTTAGAAGAGGATGGATCCGCGTCGGCCGGGAAGAAGATGGCTCCGCTGCGCTCCGGAAGAAAGAAGATTGAAGATGCTGCTTGATAGAAGACTTCATCCCGATGATGGACTTCCGACTTCAGCCCGATGATGGATTTCTTCAGCAGCCGCTTGGATCTAGACTTCAGCCCGAGGATGGACGTCACTCTTCAGCCCCCCGCTTGGGCTTGGATCAAGACATCGGAGGCTCTTCTGGACAGATCTGGACCCGGTGAGGTGAAGACAAGGTAGGGAGATCTTCAGGGGCTTAGTGCTAGGTTTATTTAAAGGGGGTTTGGGTTAGATTAGGGGTATGTGGGTGGTGGTTTGTAATGTTGGGGGGGGTATTGTATGTGTTTTTTTTACAGGCAAAAGAGCTGAATTCTTTGGGGCATGCCACGCAAAGGGCCCTGTTCAGGGCTGGTAAGGTAAAAGAGCTTTGAACTTTTTTAATTTAGAATAGGGTAGGGCATTTTTTTATTTTGGGGGGCTTTGTTATTTTATTAGGGGGCTTAGAGTAGGTGTAATTAGTTTAAAATTGTTGTAATATTTTTCTAATGTTTGTAAATATTTTTTTATTTTTTGTAACTTAGTTCTTTTTTATTTTTCGTACTTTAGTTAGTTTATTTTATTGTATTTATTTGTAGATATTGTATTTAATTAATTTATTGATAGTGTAGTGTTAGGTTTAATTGTAGATAATTGTAGGTATTGTATTTAATTAATTTATTGATAGTGTAGTGTTAGGTTTAATTGTAACTTAGGTTAGGATTTATTTTACAGGTAATTTTGTAATTATTTTAACTATTTTAGCTATTAAATAGTTATTAACTATTTAATAGCTATTGTACCTGGTTAAAATAAATACAAAGTTGCCTGTAAAATAAATATTAATCCTAAAATAGCTACAATATAATTATTATTTACATTGTAGCTATATTAGGGTTTATTTTACAGGTAAGTATTTAGATTTAAATAGGAATAATTTATTTAATAAGAGTTAATTTATTTTGTTAGAATAAAATTATATTTAATTTAGGGGGGTGTTAGGGTTAAAATTAGCTTTAGGGGTTAAAAAATTTATTAGAGTAGCGGTGAGCTCCGATCGGCAGATTAGGGGTTAATACTTGAAGTTAGGTGTCGGCGATGTTAGGGAGGGCAGATTAGGGGTTAATAAGTGTAGGCAGGTGGAGGCGATGTTGAGGGGGGCAGATTAGGGGTTAATAATTGTAGGCAGGTGGAAGCGACGTTGAGGGGGCAGATTAGGGGTTAATAAGTGTAGGCAGGTGGAGGCGACGTTGAGGGGGGCAGATTAGGGGTTAATAAGTGTAGGCAGGTGGAGGCAACGTTGAGGGGGGCAGATTAGGGGTTAATAAATATAATATAGGGGTCGGCGGTGTTAATGGCAGCAGATTAGGGGTTCATAGGGATAATGTAGGTGGCAGCGGTGTGCGGTCGGCAGATTAGGGGTTAAAACATTTTAATAGAGTGGCGGCGATGTGGGGGGACCTCGGTTTAGGGGTACATAGGTAGTTTATGGGTGTTAGTGTACTTTAGAGCACAGTAGTTAAGAGCTTTATAAACCGGCATTAGCCCAGAAAGCTCTTAACTACTGACTTTTTTCTGCGGCTGGAGTTTTGTCGTTAGATTTCTAACGCTCACTTCAGCCACGACTCTAAATACCAGCGTTAGAAAGATCCCATTGAAAAGATAGGATACGCAATTGACGTAAGGGGATCTGCGGTATGGAAAAGTCGTGGCTGGAAAGTGAGCGTTAGACCCTTTCCTGACTGACTCCAAATACCAGAGGGCGGTAAAAACCAGCGTTAGGAGCCTCTAACGCTGGTTTTGACGGCTACCGCCCAACTCTAAATCTAGCCTTGAATAAACTAATTTAAAGCTAAATAGGGCAGCAAAATGTTTTGGGAAAACATAGTAAGGATTGTACCTCACAAGTTCCCAGTTGCTTAAAAGCCACCATTGCCCTACTGAAGAGACTGACATGGGATAAGGCTACACCCTTTAGAAAGATCAGAGCAAACCTACTCTGCTTTAAAATAAAAATCTTGATTGTAGATCAGACACCAAAACTTCACCTCCTCCTTGCACCGCAGGCAAAGAGAATGACTGGAGGTTATGGGTAAGGGAAGTGACATATATAGCAGCTTTGCTGTGGTGCTCTTTGCCTCCTCCTGCTGGCCAGGAGTGATATTCCCACTAGTAATTGATGATTCCGTGGACTCACCATATCTTAGGAAATAAATAATAAAAATGATTCCTATTCTAATACCCATTAAAAAAAAAAAACACCCCAAAATTAAAACCTAATCTAGAATAAACTACCAATAGCCCGTTAAAGGGCCTGTTGTAGGGCATTGTTTTAAGTTAGACAGCTCTTTTACCTGAAAAAAAAAATTACAAACCCCCACCCCCCCAAAATAAAAATAAAAAACTATCTAAAAAACCTAATCTACCCATTGCCTTGAAAAGGGCATTTGTATGGGCACTGCCCTTAAATGGGCATTTAGCTCTTTTGCTGCCCAAACCCTAATCTAAAAAAAAAACTAACACTAACCCACTTACAGTTTTTGAAGTCCCGCTTGAAGGATCTTCATCCAGTCTGCACGGAGCGGATCAGGATGGACCCGCTCCGTGCCGCCGGGATCAAGATAGAAGAGGCCGCCTGGATCAGGACTTCTTGCCGCCTAGACGAGGACAAATGACCTTTTCAGGGCAATGGGTAGATTAGGTTTTATTAGAATTAGGTTTTTTATTTTGCCGGGTGGGTTGGGTGGTGGGTTTTACTGTTGGGGGGTCTTTGTATTTTTTTTTCAGGGAAAAGAGCTGATATCTTTGCGGCAATGCCCCACAAAAGGCCTTTTTAAGGGCTATTGGTAGTTTATTGTAGGCTAGGGGTTTTTTTTATTTTGGGTGGGCTTTTTTATTTTTATAGGGCTATTAGATAAGGCCTAATTCTTTTTTATTTTGGATAATTTTTTTGTTATTTTTTGTAATTTAGTATTTTTAATTTTTTGTAATTAGATACTTTGAAATTTTTATAGTAGTGTTGGGATTTTTTTAATGTGTAGTTTAGTTTTATTTAATTGGTAGTTAGTTTGATTTTAGTTTAATAATTATATTAGTTTAATTGGACAGGTAAGTTTTAATTTAATTTAAACTACGGAAATTGTAATTTTAATATAAAGTTAGGGGGTGTTAGGGTTATGGTTAGGGGTTATTTGTTTAATTTAGTTTATTGCGATGTGGGGGGCTTTCGGTTTAGGGGTTAATATGTTAGTATATTTCGTTGTGGGGGCTTGAGGTTTAGGGGTTAATAGGTTTATTATATTGGCGGCGGTGTAGGGCTTAATAACTTTAGTACAGTGGGGGCCGATGTGGGTGGACGGCAGATTAGGGGTTAATATTTAAATAGTGTTTGCAATTCGGGAGGGCAGCAGTTTAGTGGTAAATAACTATTATAGTGGTGACGATGTCGGGGAGCGGCGGAATAGGGGTTAATAATTATTTTTAGTGGCAGCTATGTCGGGAGCGGCAGATTAGGGGTTAATAACTATAGTACTATAGTATTTGCGATGCGGGAGGGCCTCGGTTTAGGAGTTAATAGGTAGTTTATGGGTGTTTAGTGCACTTTGTAACACTTTAGTTATGAGTTTTATGTTACAGTGTTGTAGCATAAAACTCATAACTACTGATTTTAGATTGCGGAACGGATCTTGTCGGTATAGGCTGGAAAGCAAGCTTTTTAGCCTCACCGCAACACTCTTAATGGCAGTGCTATGGAAGTTCCAATGAAAAAATGTAATTTTTACGCGTGCGGGATTGACGTTGCAGTACAGGCTAAAAGGTTTGCGGTACAGCTATACCGACAAGACTTGTAATGGCTGCGGTGCTGTTTTAACGCTGAAATTGCCATTTTTTTCAGCGTTAAAACCCGAACGCACAACTCGTAATCTAGCTGATTATTTCTTAATCATTTCTTATTTTTAAAATCATGGCTAGGAGATTACAAGTAATCTGTACCCTCATGTTATTAAATCGCACAAATAGCAAAGTTAGCGATTACAGTCTTGAGCACTTACTCCATATCCCAAAATGTGTTCTTTTGTTAGATCCAATGCAACATAATAGGGTGGAATAAAAGAGAACAGTAACTTAAATTTGTCTTTTGGTTGAAAGTCACGGTTAAACTTTCATGGTTAAGCTAAAGCATACTTTTAAATAAATAAACTATTATCAAGCTGATTTCTTTCAATTGGTATCTTTTGTTGAACAGCATAGAAAGATAAGCTTCATTAATAAATACACAATACTTTAGCACTCAGACCACTGTTTTTAAGAACAGATGTTTCCGTCTCCTTCATACTCAGTATAACAAAACTAGTTGTATTTATATATGGAAAGTACAGGGCCCCTAGATGGTAACCGAATATTGAATGTTGCCTTGGCACCCAATAAAAAAAGTAGAAGAGGCAGGATTTGCACAAAAAGGGTGTTATAACAACACAAAACTATATTCTACTAGGAAAAAAATACACATTTTCTACATGGTGAAATTCTACCAAAATCTTCAGGACTATAATTTTAGCATACGTAGCAGAGTAATCATGCCTGAAAAAGTTACTTTATTAATTCATATAAACAGACATTTTAAACAAATTTTCATACTTTAAGTTCATGCAAGAATTAAGGAAAGTTTTCTAATCATCTCGTACAGCAGAATTACCGTGCAACTGAGCAAAATGTTTCCACAACTACATGTAGCAAAGTTAATAAAAAGATAGTCGGGAAGACACAATCATCATGAGTGTCAAGCTTAGATCAGTAGAATGTATGAGAGAATGAAATACAAAATGTTTAGTTTGCCCAACATAATTTAAAACTAACAAAAGCCTATTGTTCAAATGCAAGAGTAGAGTATCGGAGGCAATATTTGTCTTTGCTTGTATACCAAGACAAGAATATCTACAGAATAAAAGGATGAAAGCAAGAAAGCATCCCATTGTCATTTGGCACTTAATGATACAGGTGTAGAAGTTGAAAGTCAGCAGTAACAGTCTCATTCATATGAACAAAATTAAAGCCCCACTGAATTTAACATAAGTATTTGAATATTGTGGTTCCAAAATCTACCCTCATGGATAAAAAAACAAATTATGCTTACCAGATCATTTCCTTTCCTTCTGTATGAAGAGAGTCCACGGCTTCATTCATTACTTGTGGGAATTAAGAACCTGGCGACCAGGAGGAGGCAAAGACACCAAAGCCAAAGGCTTAAATACCTCCCCCTCTCCCTTCATCCCCCAGTCATTCTGCAGAGGGAACAAGGAACAGTAGGAGAAATATCAGGGTATAAAAGGTGCCAGAAGAATAACAAAAATTTAGGTCCGCACAACAGAGAAAACGGGCGGGGCCGTGGACTCTCCTCATACAGAAGGAAAGGAAATTATCTGGTAAGCATAATTTATGTTTTCCTTCTTAATATGAGGAGAGTCCACAGCTTCATTCCTTACTTGTTTGAAACATATACCCAAGCTCTAGAGGACACTGAATGAAAATGGGAGGGTAAAAAGAGGCGGATCCTATTCTGAGGGCACCACAGCCTGCAAAATCTCTCTCTCAAAAGCTGCTTCAGCCGAAGCAAAAACGTCAAATTTGTAAAATTTTGAAAAAGGTATGTAAGGAGGACCAGGTAGTCACCCTACAAATCTGCTCCATAGAGGCCTCATTCTTGAAGGCCTAAGATGAAGCCACAGCTCTAGTTGAATGAGCCTTAATCCTCTGAGGAGGCTTATGTCCCGCTGTTTCATATGCTAAGCGAATAATACTCCTCAACCAAAAGATAAGGAAGTGGAAGAAGCCTTCTGCCCTCTGCCCTCTACGTTTCCCAGAGTAGACAACAAATAAGGACAAAGTCTGTATAAAGGCATTCATAGCCTGAAGATAAAATTTCAAAGCCTGAACCACATCCAAATAATGAAGTAATCGTTCCTTCAAAGAGGAAGGATTAGGACACAAGAAAGGAACGACAATCTCCTGATTGATGTTGCGATCAGACACAACCATGGGGAGAAAACCCAACCCAGTACGAAGAACAGCCTTATTGGCATGAAAAACTAGGTAAGGAGGCTCACATTGCAAGGCTGCCAACTCAGAGACAACTCAGGCTGCCAACTCAGAGACTAGCTATTGCTTCGTGCCGAAGCAATAGCTAGTAGAAAAAAGTAGAAAAGTAGAAAAAAGAACCTTCCAAGACAGTAATTTAATGTCAACCGAATGCATAGGCTCAAACGGAGCCCTCTGCAAAACCTTAAGAACTAGATTTAAGCTCCAAGGAGGAGCAGTAGGTCAAAACACAGGCCTGATTCTAGACAGAGCCTGAACAAAAGGCTGAACATCAGGAAGCTCAGCGAGTCACTTGTGCAATAACACAGATAGAGCCGAAATCTGTCCCTTTAAGGAACTAGCAGCAAGTCCCTTCTCCAAACCATCTTGGAGAAAGGAAAGAATCCTGGACACCTTGACCTTGTGCCAGGGGAATCCACGCTCTTCACACCAGAACAAGTAGGTCCTCCACACCTTATGGTAGATGCGACGGGTGACCGGCTTTCTAGCTTGAATGAGAGTATCAATCACTCTCTCAGAAAAACCTCTCTTGGCTAGGACTAAGCGTTCAATCTCCACGCAGTCGGCCTCAGATAATCTAGATTCTGATGAATAAAAGGACCCTGTTACGGCAGATCTCTGCGACAAAGTAACCTTCATGGAGGAGATGAGGACATCCCCACCAGGTCCGTGAACCACGTCCTTCACTGCCACGATGGAGCAATTAGAATAGCCGAAGCTTGCTCCTGCTTGACGCAGGCCACTACACGAGGGAGAAGTGGCAACGGTGGAAAAATGTAAACTAGGTTGAACCTTCAAGGCACTGCTAATGCATCTATCAGCTCTGCCTGGGGATCCCTGGACCGACCCGTATTTGGTTAGCTTGTTATCGGGATCGCCATTAGATCTATCTCCTGCGTCCCCCATCTGTTGCAAATCTCCGCAAACACCTTGGGATGGAGAAACCATTCCCCCGGATTAAAAGATTGTCTGCTGAGAAAATCCGCTTCCCAGTTGTCAACACCCGGAATGTGGATCGCTGACAGCGAGCAGTTGTGGGTCTCCGCCCATTCCAGAATCCGAGATACTTCCCTCATTGCTAGGAAGCTCCTTGTTCCCCCCTGATCGTTGATGTAAGCCACTGAGGTTATGTTGTCTGATTGGAATCTGATAAACTGGGATGAACCCAGAAGAGGCCAGGCCTTCAGAGCATTGAAGATTGCTCGAAGTTCCAAAATGTTGATCGGGAGGAGAGACTCCTCTTGAGTACACATGCCCTGTGCCTTCCTGGCACCCGAAACAGCTCCACATCCTGATTGACTTGTGTCCATAGTAACAATCTCCCAGGATGGTCTCAAGAAGGATGTCCCTTGGGACAGGTGATCTGGACAGAGCCACCAAGAGAGCGATTCTCTCGACCAGTTGTCCAGAGAAATATGTTGTGACAGATCCAAGTGGTCGCCTTTCCATTGCCTCAGCATGCACAGCTTAAGAGGTCTGAGATGGAACCTGGCAAATGGGATGATATCTATGCTAGACACCATGAGCCCAATTACCTTCATAAACCGGGCCACAGAGGGCCTAAATGAGGTCTGGAGGGCAAGACAACTGGAAGTAATTTTGCAACGTCTCTGGTCTGTAAGAAATATCCTCATAGATATGGAATCTATTATCGTACCCAGGAATTTTCTGCTTGAACTAGGAACCAGAGAACTCTTTTATTTTATCTTTTATCTTCCATTCATGAGATCGAAGAAGAAGTAGAAGAGCTCTTGAATGGTCTTCTGTCAGCCGATTGGATGGAGCCTGGACCAGGATGTCATCCAAGTATTGGGCCACTGCAATACCTCTGGTTCTTACCACCGCGAGCAAAGCTCCCAGAACCTTCTTAAATACTTTTAGGGCACTAGCTAGACCAAATGGAAGAGCAACAAACTGGAAATGCTGGTGCAGAAAAGTTAATCTTAAGAACTTAAAGTGATCCTTGTGTATTGGCACATGAAGGTAAGCATCCTTCAAGTCTATCGTAGTCATGAACTGTCCCTCTTGAACTAAGGGCAGAATGGACCTAATTGCCTCCACCTTGAACGATGGGACTGACAGGAACTTGTTTAAGCACTTTAGGTCCAGAATTGGGCAAAACGTACGCTCCTTCTTTGGGACCACAAAAAGGTTGGCCTAGTACCCAAGACCTCGCTCTGCTAGAGGTACTGGCACAATTACTCCCAGGGAGGAGAGATCCCTCACGCACCCTAGAAAAGCTTCTTGTTTTTCTGGTCTTGAAGACAGAATTGATAAGAGGAATCTGCCCCTGGGTGGATGAGATTTGAATCCTATCCCGTAACCCTGAGCGATGACCTCCGGAATCCAAGGGTCTTGCATGTCCCCCAGCCAAGCCTCCACAAAGAGAGATAGTCTGCCCCCAACATGATCCAGTGACGGATCGGGGGCCGCCCGTTCATGTCGATTTGGTTTCTGCCGGCTTCTTGTTCTGCTTGGATTTATTAGAAGATTGAGACTATTTCCAAGTTCCCTTGGACTGATCAGGCTTCGCAGCGGGCTGATGGCATTGGGATTTATCCAAACCAAAGGGATGAAAATTAGGACCCTGTCCTTTAGGTTTATTCTTCGTGTCCTGCAGTAGAAAGGCATCCTTGCCCCCAGTGACCGTGGATATGATTGAGTCCAGTCCTGGACCGAAAATAATCTTTCCCTTAAATGGAAGGGAAAGTAATTTATATTTTGAAGTCATGTCCGCAGACCAAGACTTCAGCCAGAGTGCCCTACGGGCTAGAACAGAAAACCCTGATGTCTTGGCATTCAGGCGAATAATCTGCATATTTGCATCACAGATAAAGGAATTAGCTACCTTCAAGGCCTTAATTCTTTCCTGGATCTCGTTGAGGGGAGTTTCCACCTCGATCATTTCCGATAAAGAATCTTAACAATAGGTAGCGGCTACAGCCACTGCAGCAACCGCTGCTGCTGGCGGAAACAAATACCCGTGTGCTGAAACATCTTTCTCAAGAGTTTCTAGCTTCTTATCCATGGGTTTCTTAAATGACTAACAATCCTCGAGCGGGATAGTAGTGCGCTTAGGAAGCATGGAGATAGCTCCATCCACCTTAGGGATAGAACCCCACAACTCTAATTGGAAGTCCGGAACCGAAAACAATTTCTTAAAGGAAGAAGAAGGGGAAAAAGAAGATTCAAGTTTCTCCCATTCATTCTTAATAATATTTGCCATCTTTACGGGAACCAGGAAAGTCTGTGGAACCACTTTGTCCTCATAAACCTTATCAAGCTTAGGAACAGAAGGTTCCTTGAGTAATTTAGGTTCCGGAACCTCTAACGTAGCAAACACTTCCTTTAACAGAAAGCATAAGTGCTCAGCCCTAAATCTAAAGTCTGGTTCCTCTGCAGCCGGAGGTTTAGATGCAGCAGATTCTGACCCATAAAGGGCATCCTCTGAAGTATCAGAAGCGTCCTCATCAGCGGATAATCTAGTAAGAGATAAATCTAACAAGTTGGTAAATGACCCCTGTAAAGGATAGCAATATTTGACCTTTCGCTTGCGCTTAGCAGGGCAAAGTAAAGCACTGAAGGCCGCAGACACTGCCGTTTGTAGCTGTTCAGTAAAGTCTGGCGGTAAGAGGGCCCCTCTCGAAGGAGGATTAGCAGTGCAATGGGAAGCTGCATGTGTAGTAGATGACGACTGTAAGTAACACACCACACGGGACTGAGACCCCTCAGAGGTGGACGGCTCAGTGGTACTAAACATCTTAGGTTTCTTAGATATAAGTACTTTATCAAGGCATGTGGAACATAATTGAGCAGGCGGGTATACCGTAGCATCCTCACAATAAAAACAGGTATTAGATTTAGGTAAAGAGGGAGTGTACCCTCTAATGCATCAGAATCCTCCATAGCTTGTGCTTTAAAGATGGACTATGGAAAAAGATAAATGGCACCTTTCTACCCCCAATGGCTGGGGCCTTCACCACTTCCTATGACCCAAGCCCCACAGAGAAACCACTTTGTCTCCTGTAAACCACACTGTCAGGAAAGAGGATATCAATGAGACCACACCCGGTGTGCCATGCAGGACCGCCCCTGCTCCTAGAAGAAGCACGCCAAATCCAAAAGGCCACGCAGATATACAAAATGAAAGTAAAACCTGAATGTTCCCACATCTGCCTGAGCCTCATCTCACACGTCGCAGCATAAAACATAATAAAGCAAATTATGCGAAAAATATCCCCTGTTCAATAATCCCCTTCTGGAGATATTAACCTTCGATTCCATACAGATAAAAGGAGTCACACTGTGACCCTGTCTTCTTGGGTTATCATATGAGTATAAAATGAAACAATCTTACCGGAATCACCACCGTGGAACAGACACACAGCCTCTCAAGTTTGACAGTCTTTTGGCACTGCACCTGACATGGACTTGAGTGATAACAGTGAAACTCGTCAAAACTGATTCCTTAGGAGCTGCCAATACGAGTCTGGATGGCTTCGCAGAAAGACTCTCCCTGCATCTCCAGACCCTAACATTCGTCAATGCTCTCACTGAGAGGCTGACAAGACTAGTTAAAGCTCCAGTCCCATACTGAAGGGTACTACCATGCATAAGAGACTACTCCAAATCTTCCATTACTTCTCTGCCATCCTCCTGTGACGAAAGGCAAAGAATGACTGGGGGATGAGGAGAGGTATTTAAGCCTTTGGCTGGGGTGTCTTTGCCTCCTCCTGGTGGCCAGGTTCTTAATTCCCACAAGTAATGAATGAAGCCATGGACTCTCCTCATATTAAGTGGTTCAATGAAAATAACTTTGTGCTAAAGCAGGGACATCCCTAAAAGCCTGACATCATAAAAATCTATGAAGAGTGGTTTATGGATACTAGAGAGAAAAATGTACTGCCTCTCAAACCTCAATCTTAGCTCCAATCTTAAATTTAGGACAGTAGACAAAGTCCATTCTTAATTACACTCTTCAGATCAGGTATCTAAAGTTTGCATTTATTAGCACCATTTTCAAAGATAAGCAAGAGTCTATTTTGTATTTGGCACTTACTCTGCCGCATTTTCCTTTTTGTCATCTTTCTCTTCGCGTTCCTGTTTGGCATTAAGTCCAGAGGTCTGCACACCTTGTGACGTAACTTCTGGTGATCTTTTGTGCTCGGAGCTACTGAAGCTGATGGCTGGTGAGATGCTGGGACTGCTAGGCTTGCTGCTGCCGTTACTGGTAGGAGCATTGCTGCCATTTTCAAAGGTTGTTTCCTTTTCAGTTGTATCTGATTTGTCCTTTGTGAGCTCTCTGGGTTTCTCAACACTATCACGATTTCTACCAAGCAGTTGAACCACAGCATCAGGACTGGAGCTGGGCTGTAACTAGAAAAGCATTTTTTTTGTTTGTGCCATTTAAATAAGCTGCAACAATGTCAGCTAAAACACAGCAATCAGATCTTTCATTGCAATGATACTATAGCAATATTTTATTAATAATACACAGACTAGGTTACCAATGCTAAAAATGCAAAACAAAAAGGAGACCATCACATGTGGGATTTAACTCCAGTCCACTAGGAGGAGGCAAAAAAATATCCAACCTACTAACAGCTATTAATCCCTCCCACTTTCCTGTACAACTCAGTCAAACATATGGCCAAGAAAGGTGAGTAACAGAAAAGCAGAAAAGGGCAAAGCAAAATAAAAGTACAAACTAAGACTGCCTCCAACTAAATAGAGAAAACGGTGGGTCTTGTGGACTCTCACCACCATGAAAGAAATCAGTTGAGAATAAATTTTGTTTGAGTCCACGCGTGGGATATAATATCTAAGCTGTGAAGTCCATGAGTTTATTATGAAAGGGCAGGACATGAAGTTAAGACAGAAACACTTGACCAGACACTGTTGCCTAGAAAACTTTCCTGCCAAAAGATGCCTCAGATGAGGCAATCAAAGTGATAACATCTAGTAAAAGTGTGTAAAGACCACCAGGTAGCTGCCTTGCAATTTTTTCCACTGAGGCTTCATTTTTAAAAGCCCAAGAAGTTGAAGCTGATCTAGTATAATGAGCAGGAATGTGTTCCGGGGAAGTCTTTCCCCAAGGAAGTATTATGAATAATTTTTTCAGCCGAGTGGCTAGCGTAACAGCTGTAACCCATTGTCTCCTTAAGAGCTCCTGAAATAAGAACAAACAAAGAAGAAGACAGTCCCTCTAGTGAGCTATAAATAAAGTTTTAGTGCCCTTACCTCATCCAGATAATGTAAAAGCTGCTCCTCAGAATTTTTAGGAGCTAGACACAAGAAAGGAAAACAATCTCTTGATTAAAGAGACATAAACCCCACAATTTTTAACTTCTTTCCAATTTACTTCTATTATTAAAATTTCTGTTTTCTTGTTACTCATTGTTGAAAAGCAGGGAGGTAAGTTCAATTGTGTGCACGTGTCTGCAGTACTATATGGCAGCAGTTTTGCAACAATGTTATACATTAGCAAAAGCACTAGATGTCAGCACTAGTTCCTGTCATGTCGCACACTAGACATGTGCACTCTACCAATCTAGATATCACTTTAACAAAGAACAACAAGAGAAAGAAGCAAATTTGGTAATATAAGAAAATTGAAACCTTTTTTAAAATTTAAATCTATAACAGAATCATGAAAGAAACATTTGGGGTTTCATGTCCTTTAATGTTATCTATTGAAAAACTAACTTAGGAAAAAAGCTGTAAGCACTTCCTTATCTTGATGGCAAATAAGATAAGGAGACTAACATGAAAACGCTGAGAGTTAAGAAATTCTTCTACCTGGAAAAATGACTAAAAGAAACAAAAACATTTCAAGACAGAAGATGACTAACCATACTGGGCACATGCTCAAAAGGAGGAGCCTGCAACCCCTTAAAGATCAAATTAAGGAGGAGATACCAGTTTACTCACCTGAACAAAAACCTGAATGTTTGGCAGCTTTGCAAAATTTTTGTGATACAAAACTGAGAGGACAGAAATATGACTCTTCCAGGGACTGGCTGATAAGCCCTTATCTAGCCCATCTTGAAGAATTCAAAGAATTATAAATTAATTCCAACAAAATCCCTTACTGTCACACAAGGAAAAAAAAAACTTCCAGACCTGTGATAAATCTTCCTAACTTAGATAAGAGTGTCAATGGCCGATTAAAGAGAAAACTCTATGACTTCAATCTCCAAGCTGTTAAATGCAGACCTTTTAGGTATGGATGGAACAGTGGTCCTTGAGACAGATCTTTCCAAGGTGAAAAACAAAACTTGATATCTGAACCAGATTCATGTACCAAGTCCTGCAAGGCTAAGCTGGATATATATCACTCTGAATACATTAGGAGGGAAAAAGTAAATGAAAAAAAATAGTCAGGCAACTAATAGAGCTTCTATGAGTTCTGGTTGAGGATCTCATGACCTGACACAATACATGTGAAACTTGTGATTCAAAAGAGAACCCATAAGATATAAATCTGTAAGGCCCCACCGATTCGCAATTTGCTCAAACACCTCCTGGTTCAGAGACCACTACCCTGGGTGAACTGGACAGATGAGAAAGTCTGCTTCCCAACTGTTTACTCCTGGGATATTAATTGCTCATATAGTACAATGATTTTGTTCTGCCAAATTCAGAATGCAGAATACCACCTTGATCGCCAGGGCTCTTCGAGAATCTGAGACTTGACCCCATTCTAACAAACTGGCATCTATGGTGATGACTACTCAAGACAGCCGGAGAAAAAATGATCCTTAAATCACAGACTGATGACCAAGAGAGACTGTCTGGTCTTGTAATCAATAAAAATCCTGTGTTAAAGACGATTGTACAGCAATATATGTGTCCTTTAATAGTTCTATTGCCATCTTCCCCCTGTGAGAGAATGGATCCAAATCAATAGAAATATTACCATCTGATGGCAAATATTTACGCTTGTCTGGAGGGCCATAAAAGCCAACACATTGTAGAGAATAAATCCAGGTGAAAAATTAATCTGGCCTCCCTGAGAAGTACTCATGGCAGAAGGACAGTAGGAACCTGTCTAGAATAAGCAATATGGTTTGCTGACTGCAATGCTGGAAGTCCCTTGCAAAGCTGGTCATACATACAGATGCGCACAATGCGTGCAAAAAACTAAGCAAGTAAATGTGAAATCTACTGGTGTGTGCACAACGAGCATATAGAGTAAAAGTGCAAAAAAATAATGCATACTAAGTAAAAAATGCAAAACAAATGATTATGTATGCATAAGCAAAAGCGTTCTAGTCAAAAAAGAAAGCAAACAAAAAACAACGCACAAAAAGTCACATGGAAACAAGAAAACAAGTATTAAGTATTTTTTGCTTATTTTCAGTTAACACACCTCAAAGCCTATAATAGGGTGAAATAAGTTACTAATATGCTCGTACCTAAAATGCATGACATAATGTTCCCTAGGCTATGATATATCCATAAGTGAGTACCTACTAATAGTCTACAGGCTAAACAGGTCCCGCCACAACAAGCACCACAATTACCTGATAGGCACCCATACTACTGGACTTTCCATAAGCAGCAGGAACTGCTTCCAGAAACGTTTAACCAACAGAAGGGGCCTAGGGACTGGTCCCTGCGACACCCGTGGCAGGCCTGTGAACAAATCCCATAGGGTAGTTTTCTGCCACTTCAAAGACATCCCTCTGTCTAAACAGAACCCTTCTCAAAAACACCTGAAGCATCTCCCGTCTTCACCTTCCACCTGTGAAGGCAAAGACTAGACAAGTTTCCAGTAAGGTGGGAGCATTGTTATGGGCTCTAGAAGTTTACAAGATGACTCACAGATTCTCACCATCTGATGTAAAAAACATAATTTCTGTAACAACTTACCTGATAAATTAATTTCTTTCATACTGGCAAGAGTCCATGAGCTAGTGACGCATGGATATACATTCCTACCAGGAGGTGCAAAGTTTCCCAAACCTCAAAATGCCTATAAATACACCCCTCGCCACACCCACAATTCAGTTTAACGAATAGCCAAGTAGTGGGGTGATAAAGAAAGGAGTAAAAAGCATAAAAAAAAAGAATTTGGAAATATTTGTTCTTTATAAAAAAAAAACATAACCACCATAAAAAGGGTGAGTCTCATGGACTCTTGCCAATATGAAAGAAATGAATTTATCAGGTAAGCTCTTACTTAAATTATGTTTTCTTTCATGTAATTGGCAAGAGTCCATGAGCTAGTGACGTATGGGATATCAATACCCAAGATGTGGAACTCCACAGAAGAGTCACTAGAGAGGGAGGGAAAAAATAATAACATCCATTTTCCGCTGAAAAAATTAATCCACAATCCAAAATATAAGTTTATTCTCATAAATGAAAAGAAAAAACTTAAACAAAAGCAGAGGAATCAAACAAACAGCTGCCTGAAGAATTTTTCTATCAAAAACTGCTTCCGAGGAAGCAAATACATCAAAACGGTAGAATTTAGTAAATGTATGCAAAGAAGACCAAGTTGCTGCTTTGTAAATCTGATCAACTGAAGCTTCATTCTTAAAAGCCCAAGAAGTGGAGACTGATCTAGTAGAATGAGCTGTAATTCTCTTAAGGCGGGACCTGACCTGACTCGAAATAAGCCTGATGAATAAAAAGCTTAACCAGGATGCCAAGGAAATGGCACAAGCTTTCTGATCTTTCCTAGGACCAGAAAAGACAACAAATAGACTAGAAGTCTTCCTGAAATCTCTAGTAGCTTCAACATAATATTGCAAAGCTCTCACAACATCCAAAGAATGTAAGGATCTCACCAAAGAATTCTTAGGATTAGGACACAAAGAAGGAACAACAATTTCTCTATTAATGTTGTTAGAATTCACAACCTTAGGTAAAAATTTAAATGACATCCTGATGGAAAATCAAAAAAAGGAGATTCACAAGAAAGAGCAGATAATTCTGAAACTCTTCTAGCAGTAGAAATGTCCAAAAGGAACAACACTTTCCAAGAAAGTAGTTTAATGTCCAAAGAATGCATAGGCTCCAAAGGAGGAGCCTGTAAATCCTTTAAAATCAAATTAAGACTCCGAGGAGGAGAAATTGATTTAATGACAGGCTTGATACGGACCAAAGCCTGCATGAAACAGTGAATATCAGGAAGCTTAGCAATATTTCTGTAAAATAAAACAGAAAGAGCAGAGATTTGTCCCTTCAAGGAAGAAACTGTAAAATTCTAGGAATTCTAAAGGAATGCCAGGAAAATTTATGAGAACACCATGAAATATAAGTCTTCCAAACTCGATAATAAATCTTCCTAGAAACAGATTTACGAGCCTGTAAAATAGAATTAATTACAGAGTCCGAGAAACCTCTATGACTAAGCACTAGGCGTTCAATTTCCATACCTTCAAATTTAATGATTTGAGATCCTTATGGAAAAATGGACCTTGAGACAGAAGGTCTGGTCTTAAAGGAAGTGGCCAAGGTTGGCAACTGGATATCCGAACAAGATCCGCATACCAAAACCTGTGAGGCCATGCTGGAGCTACCAGCAACACAAATGATTGTTCCATGATGATCTTGGAGATCACTCTTGGAAGAAGAGCTAGAGGCGGGAAGATATAAGCAGGTTGGTAACAGCAAGGAACTGCTAACGCATCCACTGCCTCTGCTTAAGGATCCCTGGACCTGGACAGGTACCTGGGAAGTTTCTTGTTTAGATAGTAAGCCATCAGATCTATTTCTGGAAGACCCCATATCTGAACAATTTGAGAAAACATATCTGCATGGAGCGACCACTCCCCAAGATGTAAAGTCTGATGACTGAGATAATCCCCTTCCCAATTGTCTACACCTGGGATATGAACCGCAGAAATGAGACAGGAGCTGGATTACGCCCAAGAAAGTATCCGAGATACTTCTTTCATAGCTTGGGGACTTCGAGTCCCATCCTGATGATTGACATATGCCACAGTTGTGATATTGTCTGTCTGAAAACAAATGAACGTTTCTCTCTTCAACAGAGGCCACACCTGAAGAGCCCTGAAAAAAGCACAGAGTTCTAAAACATTGATTGGTAACCTCACCTCTTCACATTTCCAAACCCCTTGTGCTGTCAGAGATCCCCAGACAGCTCCCCAACCTGAAAGACTTGCATCTGTTGTGATCACAGTCCAGATTGGACGAACAAAAGAGGCTCCTTGAACTATACTATGGTAATCTAACCACCAAGTCAGATCGAACATTGGGATTTAAACGGCCATTATGCACTCAAAAAAATATGGGATAATTAAATAAAGCATTAAAAGAAAATAAAGTTTTCAATTAACATGTATTATCAATTTTGCTGCTTAAGGTCCTAAAAATGATGTTAAAGTTTAAAGTCCTCTGACTTCATGAGAATACGTTCGTAATACCCAGTAGCTACAGAACAAGGCTTTTTTCCACACTCCCTAACTTGTGTTTAGACAGCCCTCCTGCTGGAGCGGTCTGTGTAATGTGCTTTGTAGTGCAGTAATATGTTCAAAGGCAGAAACGATATAGATATACACAGAAGCTGCAGAATTCCACTTCCCTTTCCCGCTCCGGTTACCGCTGATCTCCTCCAGTCACTGCACACCCTAATTAAATGCCGTGGTAACCCGGGAGGGGATAGGTAAGTGGAATTCCTGCAGCATTAGAACGGACAGAAGGGAAAATATGCTGCTGAGTTTAGCAGCTTCTGTCTATATCTGCATCTGCCGATTTCACAGTCCGTTCTAACGCTGCAGGAATTCCACTTCCCTCCCCCCTCCCAGTTACCGCAGCATTTAATTAGGGTGTGCAGAGACTGGAGGAGATCTGTGGTAACCGGAGGGGGAAAGGGAAGTGGAATTCTGCAGCTTCTGTGTATATCTATATCCTTTCTGCCTTTGAACATATTACTGCACTACAAAAGCACATTACACAGACCGCTCCAGCAGGAGGGCTGTCTAAACACAAGTTAGGGAGTGTGAAAAAAGCCTTGTTTTGTAGCTACTGGGTATTACGAATGTATTCTCATGAAGTCAGAGGACTTTAAACGTTATCATTTTTAGGACCTTAAGCAGCAAAATTCATAATACATGTTAATTGAAAACTTTATTTTCTTTTAATGCTTTATTTAATTATCCCATATTTTTTTGAGTGCATAATGGCCCTTTAAGAATATTAATTGTGATATCTTTGTATAATCCATGCACTATTGATTCAGCATACAAAGCTGGAGAGGTCTCATATGAAAATGAGCAAAGGGGATTGCGTCCGATACTGCAGTCATGAGACCTAAAACTTCCATGCACATAGCTACTGAAGGGAATGATTGAGACTGAAGGTTCCAACAAGCTGAAACCAATTTTAGTTGTCTCTTGTCTGTTAGAGACAGAGTCATGGGCACTGAATCTATCTGGAAACCTAAAAAGGTGACCCTTGTCTCGGGAATCAAGGAACTTTTCGGTAAATTGATCCTCCAACCATGTCTTTGAAGAAACAACACTAGTTGATTCGTGTGAGATTCTGCAGAATGTAAAGACTGAACTAGTACCAAGATATCGTCCAAATAAGGAAACACCGCAATACCCTATTCTCTGATTACAGAGAGTAGGGCACCGAGAACCTTTGAACAAATTCTTGGAGCTGTCGCTAGGCCAAATGGAAGAGCGACAAATTGGTAATGCTTGTCTAGAAAAGAGAATCTCAGAAACCGATAGTTATCTGGATGAATCGGAATATGAAGATATGAATCCTGTAAGTCTATTGAGGACATATAATGACCTTGCTGAACAAAATGCAGAATAGTCCGTATAGTCACCATTTTGAAAGTTGGCACTCTTACAAAACGATTCAAAATTTTCAGATCCAGAACTGGTCTGAATGAATTTTCTTTCTTTGGGACAATGAAAAGATCAGAATAAAACCCCAGACCCTGTTCCTGAAACGGAACTGGTATGATTACCCCTAAGGTCTGAAACACACTTCAGAAAAGCCTGAGCCTTTACTGGATTTGCTTGGATGTGTGAGAGAAAAAATCTTCTCACCGGAGGTCTTACTCTGAATTCTATTCGGTACCCTTGAGAGACAATACTCTGAATCCATTGATTTTGGACAGAATCTGCCCAAATGCTTTGGAAGAATCTTAATCTGCCCCCTACTAGCTGAGCTGGAATGAGGGCCGCACCTTCATGCAGACTTGGGGGCTGGCTTTGGTTTCTTAAATGGCTTGGATTTATTCCAACTTGAAGAAGGTTTCCAATTGGAACCAGATTCTTTGGGGGAAGGATTGGGTTTCTGTTCCTTATTTTGTCGAAAGGAACGGAAACGGTTAGAAGCTTTAGATTTACCCTTAGGTCTTTTATCCTGAGGCAAAAAACTCCCTCCCCCCAGTGACAGTTGAAATAATGAATCCAACTGAGAACCAAATATATTATTGCCTTAGAAAGAAAGAGATAGTAATCTAGATTTAGATACCATGTCAGCATTCCAATATTTAAGCCACAAAGTTCTTCTAGCTAAAATAGCTAAAGACATAGATTTAACATCAATTTTGATTATATCAAAAACATAATTTATGTAAGAACTTACCTGATAAATTCATTTCTTTCATATTAGCAGTCCATGAGCTAGTGACGCATGGGATATACATTCCTACCAGGAGGGGCAAAGTTTCCCAAACCTCAAAATGCCTATAAATACACCCCTCACCACACCCACAATTCAGTTTAACGAATAGCCAAGAAGTGGGGTGATAAGAAAGGAGCGAAAGCATCAAAATAAGGAATTGGAATAATTGTGCTTTACACAAAAAAATCATAACCACCACAAAAAAGGGTGGGCCTCATGGACTCTTGCTAATATGAAAGAAATTAATTTATCAGGTAAGTTCTTACATAAATTATGTTTTCTTTCATGTAATTAGCAAGAGTCCATGAGCTAGTGACGTATGGGATAATAAATACCCAAGATGTGGAACTTCCACGCAAGAGTCACTAGAGAGGGAGGGATAAAATAAAGACAGCCAATTCTGCTGAAAAATAATAATAATCCACAACCCAAAACAAAAGTTTTAATTTCAATAATGAAAAAAAACTGAAATTATAAGCAGAAGAATCAAACTGAAACAGCTGCCTGAAGTACTTTTCTACCAAAAACTGCTTCAGAAGAAGAAAACACATCAAAATGGTAGAATATAGTAAAAGTATGCAAAGAAGACCAAGTTGCTGCTTTGCAAATCTGATCAACAGAAGCTTCATTCCTAAACGCCCAGGAAGTAGAAACTGACCTAGTAGAATGAGCCGTAATTCTTTGAGGCGGGGATTTACCTACATAAGCATGATGAATCAAAGACTTTAACCAAGACGCCAAAGACATGGCGGAGGCCTTCTGACCTTTCCTGGACCCAGAAAAGATAACAAATAGACTAGAAGTCTTTCTAAAATCTTAGTAGCTTCAACATAATATTTCAAAGCTCTTACTACATCCAAAGAATGTAAAGATCTCTCCTTTGAATTCTTAGGATTAGGACATAATGAAGGAACAACAATTTCCCTACTAATGTTGTTAGAATTCACAACCTTAGGTAAAAATTTAAAAGAAGTCCGCAACACTGCCTTATCCTGATGAAAAATCAGAAAAGGAGATTCACAAGAAAGAGCAGATAACTCAGAAACTCTTCTAGCAGAAGAGATGGCCAAAAGGAACAGAACTTTCCAAGAAAGTAATTTAATGTCCAGAGAATGCATAGGTTCAAACGGAGGAGCTTGTAAAGCCCTCAGAACCAAATTAAGACTCAAAAGAGGAGAGATTGACTTAATGACAGGTTTGATACGAACCAAAGCCTGTACAGAACAATGAATATCAGGAAGAATAGCAATCTTTCTGTGAAAAAGAACAGAAAGAGCAGAGATTTGTCCTTTCAAGGAACTTGCAGACAAACCTTTATCCAAACCATCCTGAAGAAACTGTAAAATTCTAGGAATTCTGAAAGAATGCCAGGAGAATTTATGAGAAGAACACCAAGAAATGTAAGTCTTCCAGACTCGATAATAAATCTTCCTAGACACAGATTTACGAGCCTGTAACATAGTATTAATTACTGAGTCAGAGAAACCTCTATGACTAAGAATCAAGCGTTCAATTTCCATACCTTCAAATTTAATGATTTGAGATCCTGATGGAAAAAAGGGCCTTGAGATAGGTCTGGTCTTAACGGAAGAGTCCAAGGTTGGCAACTGGCCATCCGAATGAGATCTGCATACCAAAACCTGTGAGGCCATGCTGGAGCCACCAGCAGTACAAACGAACGTTCCATTAGAATTTTGGAAATCACTTTGGAAGAAGAACTAGAGGCGGAAAGATATAGGCAGGATGATAATTCCAAGGAAGCGACAACGCGTCCACTGCCTCCGCCTGAGGGTCCCTGGATCTGGACAGATACCTGGGAAGTTTCTTGTTTAGATGAGAGGCCATCAGATCTATTTCTGGAAGTCCCCAGATTTGAACAATCTGAAGAAATACCTCTGGGTGAAGGGACTATTCGCCTGGATGTAACGTCTGGCGACTGAGATAATCCGCTTCCCAATTGTCTACACCTGGGATGTGAACCGCAGAGATTAGACAGGAGCTGGATTCCGCCCATACAAGTATCTGAGATACTTCTTTCATAGCCTGAGGACTGTGAGTCCCACCTTGATGATTGACATATGCCACGGTTGTGACATTGTCTGTCTGAAAACAAATAAACGATTCTCTCTTCAGAAGAGGCCAGAACTGAAGAGCTCTGAAAATCGCACGGAGTTCCAAAATGTTGATTGGTAATCTCGCCTCCTGAGATTCCCAAACCCCCTGCGCTGTCAGGGATCCCCATACAGCTCCCCAACCTGACAGACTCGCATCTGTTGAGATCACAGTCCAGGTTAGACGAACAAAAGAAGCCCCTTGGACTAAACGATGGTGATCTATCCACCACGTCAGAGAGTGTCGTACATTGGGATTTAAGGATATTAATTGTGATATCTTTGTATAATCCCTGCACCACTGGTTCAGCATACAAAGCTGAAGAGGTTGCATGTGAAAACGAGCAAAGGGGATCGCGTCCGATGCAGCAGTCATGAGACCTAGAATTTCCATGCACAAAGCTACCGAAGGGAATGATTGAGACTGAAGGTTTTGACAGGCTGAAACCAATTTCAGACGTCTCTTTTCTGTTAGAGACAAGGTCATGGACACAATCTATTTGAAAACCCAAAAAGGATACCTTTGTCTGAGGAATCAACGAACTCTTTGGTAAATTGATCCTCCAACCATGTCTTTGAAGAAACAACACAAGTTGATTCGTGTGAGATTCTGCAGAATGTAAAGATTGAGCAAGTACCAAGATATCGTCCAAATAAGGAAATACCGCAATACCCTGTTCTCTGATTACAGAGAGAAGGGCACCGAGAACCTTTGAAAAGATCCTTGGAGCTGTTGCTAGGCCAAACGGAAGGGCCACAAACTGGTAATGCTTGTCTAGAAAAGAGAATCTCAGAAACTAAAAGTGATCTGGATGAATCGGAATATGAAGATATGCATCCTGTAAATCTATTGTGGACATATAATGCCCTTGCTGAACAAAAGGCAGAATAGTCCTTATAGTTACCATTTTGAATGTTGGTATTCTTACATAACGATTCAATATCTTTAGATCCAGAACTGGTCTGAAGGAAT
The DNA here is from genome assembly GCF_027579735.1 of Bombina bombina. Classification (NCBI taxonomy): domain Eukaryota; kingdom Metazoa; phylum Chordata; class Amphibia; order Anura; family Bombinatoridae; genus Bombina; species Bombina bombina. Next base: position 345,719,639 of record NC_069500.1, read on the forward strand.
TCTCCTTCTTTGGTACAATGAATAGATTTGAGTAAAACCCCATACCCTGTTACAGAACTGGAACTGGCACAATTACTCCAGTAAACTCTAGATCTGAAACACATTTCAGAAATGCCTGAGCCTTCACTGGGTTTATTGGAATGCGAGAGAGAAAAAATCTCTTCGCAGGCGGCCTTACCTTGAAACCTATTCTGTACCCTTGTGAAACAATGTTCTGAATCCAAAGACTGTGAATCGAATTGATCCAAATGTCTTTGAAAAAACGTAACCTGCCCCCTACCAGCTGTGCTGGAATGAGGGCCGCACCTTCATGTGGACTTGGGAGCTGGTTTTGACTTTCTAAAAGGCTTGGTTTTATTCCAGATTGGAGAAGGTTTCCAGACAGAAACCGTTCCTTTAGGGGAAGGGTCAGGCTTCTGTTCCTTATTCTGACGAAAGGAACGAAAACGATTAGCAGCCCTGTATTTACCTTTAGATTTTTTGTCCTGAGGCAAAAAAGTTCCTTTCCCCCCAGTAACAGTTGAAATAATAGAATCCAACTGGGAACCAAATAATTTATTACCTTGGAAAGAAAGAGAAAGCAAAGTTGACTTAGAAGACATATCAGCATTCCAAGTTTTAAGCCATAAAGCTCTTCTAGCTAAAATAGCTAAAGACATATACCTGACATCAACTCTAATGATATCAAAGATGGCATCACAAATAAAGTTATTAGCATGTTGAAGGAGTTTAACAATGCTATGAATATTATGGTCTGATGCTAAAGCCTCCAACCAAAAAGTGGAAGCGGCAGCAACATCAGCCAAAGAAATAGCAGGCCTAAGAAGATTACCTGAACATAAATAAGCTTTCCTTAGAAAGGATTCAATCTTCCTATCTAAAGGATCCTTAAAGGAAGTACTATCTGCCGTAGGAATAGTAGTACGTTTAGCAAGAGTAGAGATAGCACCATCAACTTTAGGGATTTTGTCCCAAAACTCTAATCTGTCAGATGGCACAGGATACAATTTCTTAAACCTTTGAGAAAAAGTAAATGAAGTTCCCATATTATTCCATTCCCTAGAAATTACTTCAGAAATAGCATCAGGGACAGGAAAAACTTCTGGAATAACCATAGGAGGTTTAAAAACCGAATTTAAACGCTTAGTAGATTTAGTATCAAGAGGACTAGATTCCTCCATCTCTAAAGCGATTAAAACTTCTTTAAGTAAAGAGCGAATAAATTCCATCTTAAATAAATATGAAGATTTATCAGTGTCAATATCTGAGACAGAATCCTCTGAACCAGAAAAATCCTCATCAGAAACAGACAAATCAGAATGATGACGGTCATTTAAAATTTCATCTGAAAAATGAGAAGTTTTAAAAGACCTTTTACGTTTATTGGAAGGAGGAATAACAGACATAGCCTTCCTAATAGATTTAGAAACAAATTATCTTATATTAACAGGAACATCCTGAGTATTAGATGTTGAGGGAACAGCAACAGGTAATGGTATATTACTAATGGAAATACTATCTGCATCAGCAAGCTTATCATGACATTCATCACAAACTACAGCCGGAGGAACAGTTACCACAAGTTTACAACAAATGCACTTAACTTTGGTAGAACCAGCATCAGGCAGCGTCTTTCCAGAAGTAGATTCTGATCCAGGGTCAATCTGAGACATCTTGCAATATGTAATAGAAAAAACAACATATAAAGCAAAATTAACAAATTCCTTAAATGACAGTTTCAGGAATGGGAAAGAATGCCAATGAACAAGCCTCTACCAACCAGAAGCAATGAGACTGAAATAATGTGAAAAAAAGGTGGAGACAAAAATGACGCACAGATTTTTTAGCGCCAAAAAAGACGCCCACATTATTGGCGCCTAAAAATTTTTGGCGCCATGAATGACGCCACATCCGGTAACACCGACATTTTTGGCGCAAAACGTCAAAAAAATGACGTAATCACGAACAACTTCCGGCGTCAAGTATGACGCCGGAAATGACAAAAAAAATTTGCGCCAAAAAAATCCGCGCCAAGAATGACGCAATAAATTGAAGCATTTTCAGCCCCCGCGAGCCTAACAGCCCACAGGGAAAAAAAGTCAATTTGAAAACAATTTTTAAGGTAAGAAAAAAATTGATTATTCATATGCATTAACCCAAATAATGAAACTGACTTGTCTGAAATAAGGAATATTGATCATCCTGAATCAAGGCAAATATAAGTTTAAAGACATATATTTAGAACTTTATATATAAAGTGCCCAACCATAGCTTAGAGTGTCACAAAAAATAAGACTTACTTACCCCAGGACACTCATCTACATATACAGGGAGTGCAGAATTATTAGGCAAATGAGTATTTTGACCACATCATCCTCTTTATGCATGTTGTCTTACTCCAAGCTGTATAGGCTCGAAAGCCTACTACCAATTAAGCATATTAGGTGATGTGCATCTCTGTAATGAGAAGGGGTGTGGTCTAATGACATCAACACCCTATATCAGGTGTGCATAATTATTAGGCAACTTCCTTTCCTTTGGCAAAATGGGTCAAAAGAAGGACTTGACAGGCTCAGAAAAGTCAAAAATAGTGAGATATCTTGCAGAGGGATGCAGCAAAAACCAAGGCGCAAAATAACTGCCCATGAACTGAGAAAAGTCAAGCGTGCAGATTCCAAGATGCCACTTGCCACCAGTTTGGCCATATTTCAGAGCTGCAACATCACTGCAGTGCCCAAAAGCACAAGGTGTGCAATACTCAGAGACATGGCCAAGGTAAGAAAGGCTGAAAGACGACCACCACTGAACAAGACACACAAGCTGAAACGTCAAGACTGGGCCAAGAAATATCTCAAGACTGATTTTTCTAAGGTTTTATGGACTGATGAAATGAGAGTGAGTCTTGATGGGCCAGATGGATGGGCCCGTGGCTGGATTGGTAAAGGGCAGAGAGCTCCAGTCCGACTCAGACGCCAGCAAGGTGGAGGTGGAGTACTGGTTTGGGCTGGTATCATCAAAGATGAGCTTGTGGGGCCTTTTCGGGTTGAGGATGGAGTCAAGCTCAACTCCCAGTCCTACTGGCAGTTTCTGGAAGACACCTTCTTCAAGCAGTGGTACAGGAAGAAGTCTGCATCCTTCAAGAAAAACATGATTTTCATGCAGGACAATGCTCCATCACACGCGTCCAAGTACTCCACAGCGTGGCTGGCAAGAAAGGGTATAAAAGAAGAAAATCTAATGACATGGCCTCCTTGTTCACCTGATCTGAACCCCATTGAGAACCTGTGTCCATCATCAAATGTGAGATTTACAAGGAGGGAAAACAGTACACCTCTCTGAACAGTGTCTGGGAGGCTGTGGTTGCTGCTGCACGCAATGTTGATGGTGAACAGATCAAAACACTGACAGAATCCATGGATGGCAGGCTTTTGAGTGTCCTTGCAAAGAAAGGTGGCTATATTGGTCACTGATTTGTTTTTGTTTTGTTTTTGAATGTCAGAAATGTATATTTGTGAATGTTGAGATGTTATATTGGTTTCACTGGTAAAAATAAATAATTGAAATGGGTATATATTTGTTTTTTGTTAAGTTGCCTAATAATTATGCACAGTAATAGTCACCTGCACACACAGATATCCCCCTAAAATAGCTATAACTAAAACCAAACTAAAAACTACTTCCAAAACTATTCATCTTTGATATTAATGAGTTTTTTGGGTTCATTGAGAACATGGTTGTTGTTCAATAATAAAATTAATCCTCAAAAATACAACTTGCCTAATAATTCTGCACTCCCTGTAGTAGATAGCCAAACCAGTAATGAAACGAGAATCAGTAGAGGTCATGGTATATAAGAGTATATCGTCGATCTGAAAAGGGAGGTAAGAGATGAATCTCTACGACCGATAACAGAGAACCTATGAAATAGATCCCGTAGAAGGAGACCATTAAATTCAAATAGGCAATACTCTCTTCACATCCCTCTGACATTCACTGCACGCTGAGAGGAAAACCGGGCTCCAGCCTGCTGTGAAGCGCATATCAACGTAGAATCTAGCACAAACTTACTTCACCACCTCCACGGGAGGCAAAGTTTGTAAAACTGAATTGTAGGTGTGGTGAGGGGTGTATTTATAGGCATTTTGAGGTTTGGGAAACTTTGCCCCTCCTGGTAGGAATGTATATCCCATACGTCACTAGCTCATGGACTCTTGCTAATTACATGAAAGAAAATGGCATCACAGATAAAATGATTAGCATGTTGAAGCAAGCGAACAATGCTAGACAAATCAGGATCTGTTTCCTGTAACGCTAAACTTTCCAACCAAAAACTTGATGCAGCTGCAACATCAGCCATAGAAATGGCAGGCCTGAGAAGGTAGCCAGAATATAAATAAGCTTTCCTTAGATAAGATTCAAGTTTCCTATCTAAGGGGTCCTTAAATGAAGTAGTATCTTCCATAGGAATAGTAGTACGTTTGGCAAGAGTAGAAATAGCCCCATCAACTGTGGGGATCTTTTACCAAAACTCCAAACTAACTGCCGGTAAAAGATACAATATTTTAAACCTTGAAGAAGGGATAAAAGAAGTGCCAGGCCTATTCCAATTCCTTAGAAATTATATCAGAAATAGCATCAGGAACTGGAAAAACCTCTGGAGTAACCACAGGAGGTTTATAAACAGAATTTAAACGTTTACTAGTTTTAACATCAAGAGGACTAGTTTCCTCAATTTACAATGTAATCAACACCTCTTTAAACAAGGAACGAATATACCCCATTTTAAATAAATAAGTAGATTTGTCAGTGTCAATATCTGAGGTAGGATCTTCTGAATCAGATAGATCCTCACCAGAGGAGGATAATTTAGTATGTTGTCGGTCATTTGAAAATTCATCAACTTTATGAGCTTTTACGTTTATTAGAAGGAGGGATAGCAGACAAAGCCTTCTGAATCGCATCAGCAATAAAATCATTTATATTTACAGGGTTATCATGTACATTAGATGTTGAAGGAACAACAGGCATCATACTATTACTGATGGATACATTCTCTGCATGTAAAAGCTTATCATGACAACTATTACATACCACAGCTGGAGATATAATCTCCACAAATTTACAACAGATACACTTAGCTTTGCTAGAACTGTTATCAGGCAGCAGGGTTCCAACAGTGGTTTCTGAGACAGGATCAGACTGAGACATCTTGCAAATGTAAGAGAAATTTTTGGGAATTGTGGGTGTGGTGAGGGTGTATTTATAGGCATTTTGAGGTTTGGGAAACTTTGCCCCTCCTGGTAGGATTGTATATCCCATACGTCACTAGCTCATGGACTCTTGCCAATTACATGAAAAAAAATGTCCAGCAGACTTAACCCTACCCATAGCTTTTTTTTTATCCTATAGCAGGAAAGCTCATAAGTCCATTAGTAATAACATAAAGGTAGGGATTTAAAGGGACATTGTACACTTGATTTCTCTTTGCATAAATGTTTTGTAGATGATCCACTTCTATAGTGGGAGTGTTTTTATAAAAATGTATAGTTTTGATTATTTTTTAAGAACATTGTGCTCATTTGTGACTCCTAACCAAGCCCCCCCACCCACAGTGTCAGATGTATACACATGTTTACAGACTCCTGCAGGCTCCTGTTTATGTTCTCTGTCTTTTCATATGCAGGGAAGGGAGTGTCTGCTATTTTTGTTTACCCAACCCCTTTCAGTGGGTGTTAACAATGCTAAACTGGGAGCTTCTAAGTTAGTTTTTAAAAGGTTTTATAGTGGATTTTTAGATCAGTATCTGTGCATATTCTCTTTATAGTAGTGTCTATTACATGCAGTTATATGAAAATTGGTGTATACTGTACCTTTAAAAAAAACACCTTTGGGGGCGTAGCCTGACTGGAGACGGCCGCATAATTGAAGAGCTCCGTGCAGCGAAAATAATAAAGGGATCACTTCCCAATAATAAAGTGTTAAAAAAATATACACTTTGAGCTACAGAAGCTCCCTTTCAGCAGAGGTTACCGGTACAAAAGGAAAATGTATTGCCGAAGCGTCACGCATTGATTTAAGAGAAGGAAAAGCTCCGTTTACACTTGAGGTGCCGCCATCTTGCCTAACCACGAGGAGCATAGTACATGCAGCGATCGCATCAAACAGACAGGGAGACGATAGCGGAATGGAGGTATAAAACTGCAATTAAATTAAAAGACACAGTTAGCTCCTACGGAAAGTATATTAAGCCCTAAACATATAACGGCCCTAACCAGTCAGCGGCAATACGCTGAGTACACAAGGCCATCTGCAATCCTGCACATACCCTACACCACGCAGATCATTATAGGCCCAGGATCTAGTCCAAAGGATTCTAACACAAGAGAGGGGGGGGGGGGATAGTCTTTAATATATCTCCATTTATTACAAAAGTCTTTATGATAGATAGCTCTACAACAAGAGGTAGGATTTAGCAGAAGCTAGCTAATCCACCCACACTATGAATTCTGCTTCTATACCTTTATTGCAACTGGAATGTACAGACTCATCACACCCTGAATAACAGATTCTTCTACTCAATGTTTGGCTTGCATTAATAGAGCTTGGAGCTTTATTTATCTCTCCCAAAGAGCAAGATTAACTATAGTAAGATCTGGACTTAACCCTAAGGGGAATTCAGACTCCTATTGCACCCTGTATAGACAGAAAAATCAAATAGGTTTACAAGGAGGAGCAGATAAGTCAGAAACTCTTCTAGTAGAAGAAATAGGCAAAAATAAATAATACTTTCCTAGAAAGTAGTTAAATGTCCAAATTATGCATAGGTTCAAAAGGAGTCTGCAAACCCTTAAAGTGATAGTAAATCGTAGCGTTTGTGAAACGCTAGGATATACAACTGGAACAAATAAAGGGGACTTTCATTCATGCTGAAAGCTCCTTTATTTGTTGGAAGCATTTGCCGAATTGAGCTGCTCAGGCAGCTCACGGCAAAATACTATTTTGTCGAAAGGTGACGTTTCCACCTCTTAGCAAACAGCCGTGTGAGCCTGCTGGCACCAAGCCAGATAACCCACACGGCTATTGGCTAAGAGGTGGAAACGTCAACTCTCAGCAAAAAAGTGTTTGTCCATGGCTGCCTGAGCAGCTCAGTGTGGCGAATGCTTTCAACAAATAAAAGATCTTTCAGACTACTCCCCCTGGATGTAGAGATTGCCTGAGAAAGTTTGCCTTCCAGTTGTTCACTCCTGGAATATAAATTGCAGAGACTAGACAAGAATTGGCTTCTGACCATGAGAGAGTCCATCATCGCCAGGGAACTGCGAGTTCCCCCCTGATATAAACTACTGTTGTGACATTGTCTGTCAGGAAACAGACACAAGGCTCTCCTGGCAAGGACTGCCAAAGACATGCTTTTGACATTAATCTTTAAAATATCAAAACACAGCATCACAAATAAAATAATTTGCACTATGAACCGAACCCAATAGATTTGCACTAGCAGAGTCATCAGAAAACAGCTCTAAAAGACAAGATAACCAGTAAGTAGAAACAGCAGCTACATTCGCAATAGAAATAGCTGGCCTGATAATATAACCTGCATGTAAAAAGTCCCTTCTACGAAAAGAGTCCATCTAAAGGGTCCTTAAAAGTAGTACTGTCTTCCAAAGGAATAGTAGTACGCATAGCCAGTGGAAATGGCCCCAACCACCTAGGGAACTTTTCCCCATAAATCTAAATTAGCAGCAGGTCAAAAGTATAACTTTTTAAACCTTGCTGAATGAGTACCTGGCTTAGACCATTCCCTAGAAATCATGTCAGAGACAGCATCAAGTACAGGGAAAACCTCTGGGAGATTAAGAAAAGTCTTAAAAGCAGAACTTAATCTATTACAAGGCTTATCAGAAACTTTAGGATCTTTAACCCCTAAAGTAATTAAGACCTCCTTACGAATATATTCAACTTTAAACAAAGAGAGGAAATATCAGATGAGGAATCCTTACCCCTAGAGGAAACTACGCCATCTGGTCTCAGGGAACATAGCATTTGTAGAAGGTAAATTCAGAAGTGACCTTTTACGCTTGTTTGAAGGCGGGAGAGCAGCCAACACATCAGAGACTGTAGCCTTGATAAAAATGTTTCATGGTAAGAGACACTAAATCAGCATTATCCTGTAATGAACAAAGAATATAATTTATGCTTACCAGATAAATTCTTTCCTTCCGGATAGGGAGAGTCCACGGCTTAATTCCTTACTGTTGGGAAATACAACACCTGGCCACCAGGAGGAGGCAAAGATACCCCAGCCAAAGGTTACATATCCCTCCCACTTCCTCATTACCCTAGTTATTCTGCTGAGGGAACAAGGAAAAGTAGGAGAAACATTAGGGTATAAATGGTGCCAGAAGAATAAAATAAATAATAGGGGACCGCCCTTAGACGAGAAAAAAACGTACGGGGCCGTGGACTCTCCCTATCCGGAAGGAAAGGAATTTATCTGGTAAAGACGAAGGAATCTGCTTCTTGGCGGATGAGATTTGAAGCCTATCTTGTATCCCTGAGATACCACCTCCAGGACCCACGGATCCTGTACGTCCTTGAACCAGGCGTCTGAAAAAAAGAGACAGTCTTCCCCCTGCACGATCCGATCCCGGATCGGGGGTCGCCCCTTCATGCCGATTTGTTTTCGGTGGGCTTCTTATTCTGCTTCGATTTATTCCAGGACTGAGGATTGTTGTCGTTGGGATTTGTTGGAACGAAAGGAACGAAAATTAAAAGATTGTCGTTACTTAGACTTGTTTTTCTTATCTTGCAGTAGGAAGGCACCCTTGTCTCCGGTAACAGTAGAAATAATGGAGTCCAGGCCTGGACCAAATAAAATCTTTCCCTTGAAGGGAAGAGAAAGGAGTCTGGACTTAGAAGTCATATCCGCAGACCAATACCTCAACCAGAGCGCCTGGCGGGCTAGGACCGCAAAGCTTGAGGCCTTGGCATTTAGGCGAATAATTTGCACGTTTGCATCACAGATAAAAGAATTAGCAATTCTCAGAGCTTTAATTCTGTCTTGAATATCCTTGAGGGGAGATTCCACCTCAATGAGTTCCGACAGAGTTGCACCAGTAGGTAGCCGCTCCGGCAACTGCAGCTGCTGGTTGAAACAAAAATCCTGTATAATGAAACATCTTTCCCAGAAAGGTTTCCATTTTCTTATCCATCGGTTCTCCGAACAAAAAACTATCCTCAAGAAGTATAGTAGTACGTTTAGCAAGTGTAGAGATAGCACCATCCTCCTTAGGAATAGAGCCTCACAAATCCAGTTGAGAGTCCGGGACTGGGAACAACTTTTTAAAAGTAGTCGAGGGGGAAAAGAAAGAACCAATTCTTTCCCATTCGTTATTAATACAAGCCATCTTAACCGGAACAGGAAAAGTCAAAGGAACTTTCCTGTCTTCGTAAACTCTGTCTAACTTAGGTATCATAGGTTTTTCCGGCAGCACGGCCTCTGGAACCTCAAACGTAGACAGAACCTCCTTTAATAAAAAACGCAAGTGCTCAATTTTAAATGTAAAGGACAGTTCCTCTGCAGCAGGAGGCTTAGACGCTAAGGACTCCGACCCAGAAAGTTCACCCTCTAAAACTACAGAGGTTTACTCATCATCGGATAACTGGGACATAATAGCTAAATTCGATCAATATTTAGATGACTCCGGGTCAGGAGAGCTATGTTTAACATTTCTCTTGTGTTTGCTAGAGTGAGGTAATGCACTGAGGGTGGCAGACACCCCCGTTTATAACTGCGCTGCAAAGTCCGCAGGAAGAAGGCCCCCTCCAGATGGAGGATTAGATGTGCTACGGGGAACTGCATGTGGAGTGGATAATGTAGCAAGGGTAGTAACCTCACAGGACTCCGAGTCCTGAGAGGTAGACAGCTCAGAGGGACTAAGAGCCTTAGCAGGCATGTCTCCCCCCCTTTATAACGGTGTTAAGGCATGTGGAACATAATTGAGTGGGCAGAAAAAGCATGGCTTCCTCACAATATAAAATAACAAAATTTATGCTTACCTGATAAATTTATTTCTCTTGTGGTGTATCCAGTCCACGGGTTCATCCATTACTTGTGGGATATTCTCCTTCCCAACAGGAAGCTGCAAGAGGACACCCACAGCAGAGCTGTCTATATAGCTCCTCCCCTAACTGCCACCCCCAGTCATTCGACCGAAGACAAGCAAGAAAAAAAGGAGAAACTATAGGGTGCAGTGGTGACTGTAGTTTAAAAATAAAAAACACCTTCCTTAAAATGACAGGGTGGGCCGTGGACTGGATACACCACAAGAGAAATAAATTTATCAGGTAAACATAAATTTTGTTTTCTCTTGTAAAGGTGTATCCAGTCCACGGGTTCATCCACGGGATACCAATACCAAAGCTTTAGGACACGGATGAAGGGAGGGACAAGGCAGGCGCTTAAACAGAAGGCACCACTGCCTGTAAGACCTTTCTCCCAAAAAAAGCCTCCGAAGAAGCAAAAGTATAAAATTTATAGAATTTAGAAAAGGTATGAAGCGAAGACCAAGTCGCCGCCTTACAAATATGTTCAACAGAGGCCTCATGTTTAAAAGCCCATGTGGTAGCTACTGCTCTAGTAGAATGAGCTGTAATTCTTTCAGGAGGCTGCTGGCTAGCAGTCTCATAAGCTAAGCGTATTATACTTCTTAGCCAAAAAGAAAGATTAGTTGCCGAAGCCATTTGGCCTCTCCTCTGTCCAGAGTAGACAACAAACAAAGCAGATGTGTGACGAAAATCCTTCGTAGCTTGTAAATAAAACTTTAAAGCACGAACCACATCAAGATTGTGTAATAGACGTTCCTTCTTTGAAGAAGGATTAGGACACAGTGACGGAACAACAATCTCCTGATTGATATTCTTATTAGATACCACCTTAGGAAGAAGCCCAGGTTTGGTACGTAACACTACCTTATCTGCATGGAAAATCAGATAAGGGGAATCACATTGTAAAGCAGATAACTCCGAAACTCTTCGAGCCGAGGAGATAGCTACTAAAAACAGAACTTTCCAAGATAAAAGCTAATATCTAAGGAATGCAAAGGTTCAAACGGAACCCCTTGAAGAACTTTAAGAACTAAATTTAAACTCCATGGCGGAGCAACAGGTTTAAACACAGGCTTGATCCTAACTAAAGCCTGACAAAACGCCTGAACGTCTGGAACCTCAGCCAGTCGTTTGTGCAAAAGAATAGACAGAGCAGAATTCTGTCCCTTTAAGGAACTAGCTGACAAACCCTTCTCCAATCCTTCTTGGTGAAAAGATAATATCCTAGGAATCCTGAACTTACTCCATGAGAAACCCTTGGATTCACACCAATGAGGATATTTACACCATATCTTATGATAGATTTTCCTGGTGACAGGCTTTCGATCCTGAATTAAGGAATCAATGACCGATTCGGAAAAACCACGCTTTGATAGAATCAAGTGTTCAATCTCCAAGGAGTGAGACGTAGAGAAATTAGATTTGGATGTTTGAAGGGACCTTGAAGTAGAAGGTCCTGCCTTAGCGGCAGAGTCCATGGTGGAAAGGATGACATGTCCACCAGATCTGCATACCAAGTCCTGCGTGGCCACGCAGGGGCTATCAAGATCACCGAAGCTCTCTCCTGCTTGATCTTGGCAATCAGACGAGGGAGCAGAGGAAACGGTGGAAACACATAAGCCAGGCTGAAGGACCAGAGCGCTGCTAGAGCATCTATCAGCGCTGCCTTGGGATCCCTGGACTTGGACCCGTAACAAGGAAGCTTGGCGTTCTGACGAGACGCCATGAGATCCAGTTCTGGTTTGCCGCAAAGTTGGATCAACTGGGCAAATACCTCCGGATGGAGCTCCCACTCCCCTGGATGAAAAGTCTGCCGACTTAGAAAATCCGCCTCCCAGTTCTCTACTCCTGGGATATGGATAGCTGAGAGATGGCAAGAGTGAACCTCTGCCCATAGAATTATCTTTGAAACCTCCAACATTGCCAGGGGGCTCCTTGTTCCCCATGATGGTTGATATAGTCTACAGTCGTGATGTTGTCCGACTGAAATCTGATGAACCTGACCGCAGCTAGCTGAGGCCAAGCCTGAAGAGCATTGAATATCGCTCTTAGTTCCAGAATGTTTATCGGAAGGAGGGCCTCCTGAGTCCACGAACCCTGAGCCTTCAGGGAGTTCCACACCAAAAGGCTGGCATCTGTCGTTACTATAGTCCATTCTGGCCTGCAGAAACTCATTCCCTTGGACAGATGGACCCGAGATAGCCACCAGAGAAGAGAATCCCTGGTCTCTTGATCCAGATTTAGTAGAGGGGACAAATCTGTGTAATCCCCATTCCACTGATTGAGCATGCAAAGTTGCAGTGGTCTGAATGAACTATGTTCATTGCCGCTACCATTAATCCGATTACCTCCATACACTGAGCCACTGACGGACAAGAAATGGAATAAAGAGCACGGCAGGGAGTTAGAAGTTTTGACAACCTGACCTCGGTTAGATAAAGCTTCATTTCTACAGAATCTATCAGAGTTCCTAGGAAGGAAACTCTTGTGAGAGGTGAGAGAGAACTCTTTCCTTCGTTCACCTTCCACCCGTGAGACCTTAGGAATGCCAGAACAATGTCCGTATGGGACTTGGCGATTTGAAAAGTTGACGCCTGTATCAGGATGCCGTCTAGGTAAGGGGCTACTGCTATACCCCGCGGTCTTAAAACCGCCAGAAGGGACCATAGAACCTTCGGAAAGATTCTTGGTGCCGTGGCTAACCCGAAGGGAAGAGCCACAAACTGGTAATGCCTGTCTAGGAAGGTGAACCTGAGAAACTGATGATGATCCCTGTGTATCGGAATATGTAGATAAGCATCCTTTAAATCCACGGTAGTCATATATTGACCCTCCTGGATCATAGGTAGGATGGTTCGAATAGTCTCCATCTTGAAAGATGGGACCCTGAGAAATTTGTTTAGGATCTTGAGATCCAAGATTGGTCTGAAAGTTCCCTCTTTCTTGGGAACTATAAACAGATTTGAATAGAAGCCCTGCCCCTGTTCCTCCTCTGGAACTGGGTGGATCACTCCCATAACTAGAAGGTCTTGAACGCAATGTAAGAATGCCTCTCTCTTTATCTGGTTTGCAGATAATTGTGAAAGATGAAATCTCCCCTTTGGAGATGAAGCTTTGAAATCCAGAAGATATCCCTGGGAAACAATCTCCAGAACCCAGAGATCCTGGACGTCTCTTGCCCAAGCCTGGGCGACGAGAGAAAGTCTGCCCCCCACTAGATCCGGTCCCGGATCGGGGGCTACTCCTTCATGCTGTCTTAGAAGCAGCAGCAGGCTTTTTGGCCTGTTTCCCCTTGTTCCAAGCCTGGTTAGGTCTCCAGACTGGCTTGGACTGGGCAAAATTTCCCTCTTGTTTTGTAGAAGAAGAAGATGAAGCTACGCCACTCTTGAAGTTTCGAAAGGAACGAAAATTAGTCTGTTTGGTCCTTAACTTGTTGGACCTATCCTGGGGAAGGGCGTGGCCTTTTCCTCCAGTAATATCAGAAATTATCTCCTTCAGTCCAGGCCCAAGTAGGGTCTGCCCTTTGAAGGGGATCTTGAGAAGTTTAGACTTTGAAGTGACATCAGCTGACCAGGATTTAAGCCATAGCGTCCTACGTGCCTGAATGGCAAAACCTGAATTTTTAGCCGTTAGCTTGGTTAAATGAAAAAAACGGCGTCAGAAATAAATGAATTGGCTAACTTAAGAGCTTTAAGGCTGTCAAGGATATCATCCAACGTGGTCTCTACCTGTAAAGCCTCCTCCAGAGACTCGAACTAGAAAGCCGCTGCAGCAGTGACTGGGGCAATGCATGCAAGAGGCTGGAGAATAAAACCTTGTTGTATAAAGATATTCTTAAGGAAACCCTCTAATTTCTTATCCATAGGATCTAGGAAAGCACAACTGTCCTCGACAGGAATAGTTGTACGCTTAGCTAGGGTAGAGACTGCTCCCTCCACCTTAGGGACCGTCTGCCACAAGTCCCGTGTAGCGGCATCTATAGGAAACATTTTCTTAAAAGCAGGAGGGGGAGAGAACGGCACACCTGGTCTATCTCATTCCTTAGTAATAATTTCTGAAAACCTCTTAGGGATTGAAAAAAACAACAGTGTAAACAGGCACTGCAAAGTATTTGTCCATTTTACACAATTTCTCTGGGACTACAATGGTGTCACAATCATCCAGAGTCGCTAAAACCTCCCTGAGCAACACGCGGAGGTGTTCAAGCTTAAATTTAAATGCTGTCATTTCAGAGTCAGACTGAAGTAACGCCTTCCCTGAATCAGAGAAGTCACCCACAGATAGAAGCTCTCCTGCTTCAACTTCTGCACATTGTGAGGGTATATCAGACATAGCTACTAAAGCGTCAGAGAGCTCTGTATTTGTTCTAGCCCCAGAGCTGTCTCGTTTTCCTTGTAACCCTGGCAGTTTGGACAATACCTCTGTGAGGGTATGATTCATAACTGCCGCCATGTCTTGTAAAGTAAACGCATTGAACGCGCTAGATGTACTTGGCGTCCCTTGAGCGGGAGTTATAGGTTCCGACATGTGGGGAGAGCTAGATGGTATAACCTCCCTTTTGTCAGTGTCAGAAACCTCAGGTGATAAATCTTTAAAAGCCATAATATGGTCTTTATAACTTATAGAAAGGTCAGTGCATTTGGTACACATTCTAAGAGAGGGTTCCACAATGGCTTCTAAACATAATGAACAAGGAGTTTCCTCTATGTCAGACATGTTTAACAGACTAGTAATGAGACCAGCAAGCTTGGAAAAGACTTTAATAAATGTGAAAAAAGCAATAATAAAAAACGGTACTGCGCCTTTAAGAGAAAAAAACTACCACATAAACTGCAAAACAGTGAAAAAAAGTAGTAAACTCTACGAAATGTTTACAGTATGTATAAGGGACTAAAGCAGCATTGCACCCACTTGCAAATGGATGATTACCCCTCAGGCCAAAAACGAATTAGAAAAACATTAAACCTGTTAACAAACAGTCAAACACACTGCCAAAGCTCTGCTGTGGCTCCTACCTGCCCTTAAAAACAGGAACAAAACCCTCTATAGAGGTCCTATAAGCCAGAGGACTCCTTCAGGGAAGCTGGATGTCTCAGACTGAAAACGAAAATAGGCCCCTCCCACCATGCACTCAAAGTCAGAGGGCCTTAAAAAAGTACCCCTAGGAGTAATCTAACAAGCCATGTGGAAACTAGGCCCCAAAGAAAGATTCATCACCCTCAGAGAAAAATCGTTTTTATTTATAAATCATGCAAACGTTTTTACACTAAGTAATATAGGTATTAACATGAATATTATCCCTTTTTGCAAGCATGATCCCAGTTGTTGTTAAATCACTGTATCAGGCTTACCTTAAATATACCAGGCACTGTCGGCATTTTCTAGACCTTATCTCTCTAGAAAAAAATATACTGAACATACCTCAAAGCAGGCAATCTGCAGACCGTCCCCCCAACTGAAGATTTCTTTCCATACTCTTCAGTTATGTGTGAGAACAGCAATGGACCTTAGTTACAAACCGCTAAGATCATCAAACCTCCAGGCAGAAGTCTTATTCCAATTTCTGCCTGAGAGTAAAAACAGTACAACGCCGGTACCGTTTAAAAATTAACTTTTGATTGAAGGTAAAAACTACACTAAGTCACCACATCTCTCTTGATACTTCCTTTCTTGTCGAGAAATGCAAGAGAATGACTGGGGGTGGCAGTTAGGGGAGGAGCTATATAGACAGCTCTGCTGTGGGTGTCCTCTTGCAGCTTCCTGTTGGGAAGAAGAATATCCCACAAGTAATGGATGAACCCGTGGACAAGATACACCTTTACAAGAGAAAGTATGATTTGGTACAGAAGGAGTACCTTCTAACATGTCAGAGTCCTCCATAGCTTAGGTTATACCCACAGGAGGACACAAATAAAACGTTTTTTATTATAGAAAACTGCACCTTTATACTCCCAATGGCTGGGGCACTCACCACCTCCTAGACCCAGGCAGGTAACAGAGGAAACGCTCTCCTCAGGTTCAAATCTCAGCCGTGGAGTGCAAGACAGTACTTCACCTTTTATTACAAGTAAAGTAAGTAATAGGAGCTGTGCAACACTTTCAAAAACGAAAGTGAAACTTAAAAGTGAAACCTGTTTGTTCCAGCCAAAAACCCACAGTCTATCAGCCCAGGAAAAAAATCACACAAAGCAGCATGTAAATAATGAATACACTGATTAATCAACCCCAACTGTTCAATAAACCCCCTTCAGAGGATATTGTCAAGGTATATGTTAATAAATATGTATGTATATATATATATATATATATATATATATATATATATATATATATATATATATATATTTCATTCAAATCTGGCTGGTCAGTAGAAAATGATTCATTTCTTTCAGACAAACTGACTTCAATCATGTTTTAGTTCTCCCCCACTCAGCATGTAAGTTATCCTAAACACACATCTGAGAACAAAGGATTGTTTCCAAGAGATCTCCCACACTCAATATGCTAAATTATGCAATTGTATAACCAAAAGGAACTGAAAATTAACACCGGTAACATTCTGGATACACAGTGATTAACATAGAGGTGTTAATTACCCCTGAAAATCAGATACACATCTGTGCTAGCTGAGGCGAAAACATGTTAAGATGTAACTGCTAACACTTGAATATACAAAATGGAGACGGGGTGTCTGGAATATCCTTTTTGAAGCTTGATGAGATGGAAATTAGATTGCTGGAATCTCAAAGACACATGTTAAGATGTGACTTTTTAAATTTACTGAACATACAGCAAATAATCATCTTTGAATACATGCCTCAGAATGAATTAAATATAGAAATTTGGGGAATTGTTTAATTCTCTATTATTACATGGGTATTTGCTAAGCTTGGTAGGTAACTATTTTAGTCAGTCTAAAATGTTTAATAACCTCTGTATTGTTTGTATTTTTCAGACATATAATTTCAGATCTGCATAGAAATTAATGTGTATATACCTACATGCATATTTTGAAAACATAAAATATCTTAGCCTCTGTATGTTTAAGAACATGAATAGATGTTTATGGACCTCAAGAGAAGTGATTATTAACATTATTTTTATTTCAGATCTACATAGACAGGATTCATGTATTCAGGAAGAAATACACAGAAATGTAACATGCTGTATCTGAATAAATGCAATATATCAGGAGTTTTAAATACTACCAATCTGGAAAAATTAGCAGTATAATTGTTTTGATATGGTATGGTGTTAAGGAAATATTGATGTTTCATATCAAAATGATCAGAAAATTCATAAGATATTACTTATCAAAAACAAATATTGTGAATAGTTGTTGCAGTAAGTTATGATAAAATGAATAACCATTTCATAGAAATACTGAATTAAGTTGTTAAAATGCTTAGAAATGGTATTGCTGTGTTTGTGTTGCAACGCTGCCACCGAAGGACAAAACCCAGTATGACAGTTAAAGGATTTAGCTGTTCAAAAGAGGCGTTCCCATGGTGAACATGCTCAGCTCCGTTAAGGGCCAATCGGATCAGATATTCCAAAAGAAGGGACAAGGAGGGCCACCCATTATTATCACCCATGATGGAGAAACCCATATAAGCTTAAGGCAAGAAAGAGAAGGACAGATTTCTGCTGAGCTAAACTTGTAACTGGTTCCTGTTGGGCGTGAAATACCATTTACTCAAGCAAAGCTGATCTATTCTTCTCATTGACTGCAAATTATACTTATTGGTATTTTCTGAGGTGAAAATATTCCTATCAAGGAATATTGGATATCGATTTGGTACTCTTTTTGGTTATGTATTAAGAGATTGCTGTAACAAATAGATTTAAAGAGCAGATTGTACTTTTAAACTGTGTGTCATTGTTTTGGATAGTTCTTAGCTTGCCTGTTTGTATGCAAAACAATTTAAAATAAGCATTCATTGTTGCTGGGTTTGGCAGAGTTAGAGAAATAAATTGTATTTTAAATTGGAAGTCACAGCCTATTTATTGTTTAAATTTGTATCTGGTAGGCTAAGTAACTTATCTGTGCAAGTTCTGATATTTTAAATTAATATTGTATTAGGATAAATTGCAGTTAAATAGCAAAATATAAATATTATCCTATTGATTATAAGCACTGTTAGAATTGTATTGCTTGAATGTTAAAAGATAAAGATTTTAGTCTCATTGTGTAAACTGAATGAAAGGCTATTTGTAAATAAGTCTGGTTTTAAAGGTAAACGTGTATGAACTTTGCATAGCATATTTAAATAGTTTTCAAACGCATATAATATTGTGTCATATTCTGGTATTGCAAATATATTTCAAAATGTTCATGGATATTAACTAAATAAAAGAATTCAGGTATTTATATTAATTGTATGGTTTCTAGTAGATGCATGTTAGTTAAGGGTTTCTATTTTAAAGGATAATTATTTAAATATATAGTGTTATAACCCTGCCATAAGCCGATATATTATTTGGAGAGCACTACTTTAGATTCTTATCATAAATACTGACAATATTAACCCTGGATCCTATCAAGGTATAAAGGAGCCACACTGTGACCCTATTATAGCATTTTATGTGTAAACATTTAAAAAGATCTTACCTCCAGGATCCATGCTGTGGAACAGAACACAGCCTCTCAAGTGTGACAGTCTTGTGGCAGCATTTCTGACATGGACTTGAGTGAAAGAAAGCAGGCACTGAAACTCGTTAGTTTCAGCAGTAGTCTGGATGGTTTCACAGATGGTTTCCCTGCATTTCCAGACTCCAACTTTCATCAATACTATCATTGAGAGGTTGACATGACTACTTAAAACTCCAGTCCTATCTCGAAGGGCAGATACCCTTTTTCAGGACTCCCCAATCTTATGACACTACTCTGCCACATCCGAACGTGACGAAAGGCAAAGAATGACTGGGGTAATAAGGAAATGGGAGGGATATTTAAGCCTTTGGCTGGGGTGTTGTTGCCTTCTCCTGGTGGCCAGGTGTTGTATTTCCCAACAGTAAGGAATGAAGCCGTGGACTCTCCCTATCTTAGGAAGGGAAGTAGGTGCATTAGTACTCAGAGAAACAGCTGATTGGTCTGAGTACATTAAGAAATCTAAACATGAGCCAAATAAATGAACTGGAGAAGGCACTTCAGCTCTCTTAAAAAAAGCACACCAGGAGACTCAGTTTTCTTGGGTAGATTTAGGGACAGACTCTAGCTGCTCCATTATAGCATATGGCAAAGCAATGCAATAAACACTAAAACCCTTTTAAAAAGATTATGAGAAATGGAAACCACTTACTATCTCCTAAGTAGCTTTCACAAAAATGAGTCACAGGTACAATGCACGCTAAGCTGAACAGCAAATTAAAGCAGGAGAGATTAACATTAAATGCGAGGACAAAAATATGCACCTCAGATCGCGCAAAAAAACCCCAACAACTAAAAAATGGGTGTTAGTTCACCAAAACCAGACCTGCATATAACCAAGCAAACGTGCGTAAATTGACTAAAGGGACGTGTGCTACCCAAGAAGTGTAAACCGCTATGCAGGGAAACTATAGAAAACTAAAGGGACACGTAAACCAGAGGGCGACGCGCGGAAAAAAAGCAGATGCAAGCAAAACAGCAAGGGATATGGAACAGTCCGAGTGCCATATATTATTATTAGCAAATATATAAATAACTATGAAAACCAGCCAAACCAGTACTGAAACATATCAGCAGAGGTTAAGGAATAACTTCTATCCTTAACCTCTGCTATATTCAAGATTCATAAAGGGAGGCAAAAGACAAGTCCTTGCAACCAATTATAAAAGGTTAAAGGGACAGTCAACACCAGAATTTTTGTTGTTTAAAAAGAAAGAAAATCCCTTTATTACCCATTCCCCAATTTTGCATAACCAACACTGTTATATTAATATACTTTTTACCTCTGTAATTACCTTGTATCTAAGCATCTGCTGACTGCCCCCTTATTTCAGTTTTTTTGACAGACTTGCATTTTAGCTAATCAGTGCTCACTCCTAGGTCACTTCACATGCATGTCTTCAAGGTCTAAGAAATTAGCATATGAACCTCCTAGGTTTAGCTTTCAACTAAGAACACCAAGAGAACAAAGCAAAATTGGTGGTAAATGTAAATTTGGAAATTGTTTAAAATTACATGACCTATATAAATCATGAAAGTTTTTTTGGGACTTGACTGTCCCTTTAATGAAAAATATCCCATAAGGTGAAAAAAGAATCACACACCATGCCCCATTATACATCCCTCTGACAAGCACTATACTCTGCGAGCAAACTGGGCCTCAATATAGAATGAAAACTCCCTCTCTCTGGTCAATCAAGGTGTGAATGGAGGGACACCAGATCAAAAACCTGTCATGGCCAGCTCAATCTCCAGACTTAAACCTCATTGAAAATTTGTGGAGAGTGATCAAATGGAAAATGGGCAGTCACAAGCCATCAAAGCTGAGCTGAGTTGAATGAAGTCATCCAATTGCAATGTGAAAGACTAGTGGGGAACATGCCAAGACTAAAAGCAGTGAAAAAATTAAATTTATGCTTACGTGATAAATTATTTTCTTTCCTGGCATGGAGAGTCCACGAATCTATTCAAATTACTAGTGGGAATTCAACTCCTGGCCACCTTCTAAAAGTATTACTCCCACTTCCCATGAACCCCCAGTCATTCAGCCGAAGGGAATACAGAAAGACATAAGACACAAAGGGTATAGAGGTGTCTGAAGTTTAGAAAAGACAAAAGCCGTCTGAAAATTTAAATAAAGGACAGGTGGTGGACTCTCCATGCCAGGAAAGAAAATAATTTATCTTCGGGTAAGGATACATTTTGTTTTCTTTTCACTGGAATGGAGAGTACACAAATACATTTTAATTACTAGTGGGAACCAATACCCAAGCTAGAGGACACAGAACGGAAGGAAGGGAGAACAAGACATGCGGACCTAAACAGAAGGTACCACTGCTTGAAGAACTTCCCTCCCAAAAGAAGCCTCTGCTGAGGCACAAACATTGAATTAGTAGAATTTGTATGCAACGAGGACCAAGAGGCCGCCTTGCAGATTTGTTCCACAGAAGGCTCATTTTTAAAGGCCCAGGAAGAAGATACAGCCCTAGTTGAATGAGCCGCAATCCTCTCAGGAGGCTGTTGTCCAGCTGTCTCATAAGCCAAACGAATAACGCTTCTCAACCAAAAGGAAAGAGTAGAAGAAGTGGCTTTCTGGCCCTTCCATCTACCAGAAAATACCACAAAAAGAGCAGTAGATTGACAAAAATCTCTAGTAGCCTGTAGATAGAACTTCAGAACTTCAGAGCACGCACAACATCCAGGTTATGCAACAGCCATTCCTTATGAGAAGGATTAGGGCAGAACGAAGGAATGACAATTTCCTGATAGATACTGCAGTCCAAAACCACCTTAGGAAGAAATTCCAATTTGGTACAAAGGAACGCCTTATCCGCATGAAAAATAAGGTAAGGGGGGTCACACTGCAGAGCCGAAAGCTCTGAGACCCTATGAGCAGAAAAAATAGCGAGAAGAAACAAAACTTTCCAAGACAATAACTTAATATCAACAGAGTGCATAGGCTCAAACGGAGCCTGCTGCAGAACCCTAAGAACAAGATTAAGGCTCCACGGAGGAGCAAGAGATTTAAACACAGGCCTAATTCTAACCAAGGCCTGAACAAAGGATTGAACATCTGGTAAGTCGGCCAGACATCTGTGTAAAAGAATCGAAAGGGCAGAGATCTGGCCCTTTGGAGTACTAACTGACGGGCCTTTCTCCAGGCCTTCCTGAAGAAAAGACAAAACCCCTAGATTCACACCAGTAAAGGTATGTACGCCACACCTTATGTTTACTGGCTTACGAGCCTGAATCATAGTATCAATCACTCATCTAGACAAGACTAGGCATTCAATCTCAAAGCAGTCTGCTTCAGAGAATCAAGGTTTGGATGTAGGAAAGGACCCTGAAGTAGAAGGTCCTTCCTCAGAGGCAACTTCAACGGGAGAAAAGTATGACATCTTCAAAAACTCTACAAAACAAATTCTGCAAGCCCAAGCTGGAGCTATTAGAATCACCGAAGCCCCAATCCTTGCTTGCAGGGAAACTACCCATAAAAGAATTAAATATCTTCAGACACCATCTTGGCACATCCTCCTGATGTACAAGGCAAAGAATAACTGGGGGTTTATGGGAAGTGGGAGTAACTCTTACATCTTTGCTTTTTCAGGAGTTGAAATCCCACTAGTAATTATAATGGATTTTTGGACTCTCCATGCCATTGTAAAGAAACAAAATTATGTTTACCTGATAATTTTCTTTTCTTCAGATGGAAAGAGTCCACAGCTGCATTCATTACTTTTGGGAAAATAAGACACCCCAGCCAAAGGCTTAAATACTCCTCCCACTCCCCTAATCCCTCAGTCATTCTGCCAAGGAACAAGGAACAGTAGAAGTAATATCAGGGTGAAAAGGTGCCAGAAGAACAGAAATTACAGCCGCCCCCCAAAAAAACATGGGCGGGGAGCTGTGGACTCTTTCCATCTGAAGAAATAAAATTATCAGGTAAGCATAACTGATGTTTTTCTTCATAAATAGAAAGAATCCACAGCTGCATTCATTACTTTTAGGAAAACAATACCCAAGCTATAGAGGACACTGAATGCTAAAACAGGAGGGTACAAAAGGCGGCCCACTCTGAGGGCACCAAACCTGAAACCACAACCCCAGAAAAAATTCTGCTATGTCCGAAGCCAGAAAACATTTGAAAAAGAAAACACGGCCCCCAAGGACACTGACCCACAGATAGTCCAAACTAGAGCCCCGCAAAATGGACGCAACTGAGCCAACACTCCTCCAGAGATACCATCGCCCAAAGGACGAGGCTCAACCACACACCCCTTCATAGAAAGGGAGACAACGGAAAACTCCCAAAAAGGAGAGTCTATGGAGGATTAACAAGGAATCCCAGAAAACCTTAAACAGGGTGCAATAAAATCCAAATAAAAATGGAATCACTCTCTTAACAGGACAACCTGTTCCACCCTCCTGCACCCAGGACAGGGAAACATCTTCCAGAGAAAGTAAACCTCACCTCTAAGGAAGCAAGACAACCCACCTCAAATGGAACGGTACAGACAATGATGGCGCACAAGCTCACAAGGCCAAGCCGTAAGTAGAGCCGAACAAAAATCATCCAGGCGCCCCTGATTAACATGAAAGAGGAACTCTCTAAAAGGAAAGCACATACCCTCAAGAACAAGGCAGGCCGCAAGGAGCCCAAGCACACAGAGCTCCTGGCCCAGCTACTAGTAGCACAACTAGCAAGACCATAAGAATAGTCGAAGTTCCTTGGAGAATAAGGGCTTCCGGACCAGACATAGAAATATAAAAAATTCCTAAAAGAAACCCCGAGCCCCAGAATTGTGTAGACAAACAATACCCCAGGGAACACCATACCCCGTCTGAAGAAAAAAAAAAAAACAGACTATACCGGGAAGACCAACCCGTAGAACGGATTGAAGACTCACACAAGAAATCCCAACCCAAGGGGAAGAGAGCACCCCGTACAGAAGTCCAACTTCAAAGAGCAATAGGGCACGCCAGAACCGAGAAGATTTTAAGTCCAACAGGCTAGAATACCCACACATCCATAACCGAAAGGAAAACGTCAGGGACAAAGTGACCCGAAGATCGAGTCAGTAAGGCTAGGCCTCATAATCTCCTCCGAGTACAAACCACAAGGACAACATCCAGGGAAGGAGAATGCATAGCAACCCAACTCCGGAAACAACCCCTAGACATGGCTAGAATGAGAAAAGCAGCCAATTATCCCAGTAAGGAACGCAAACTCCCAGAAAAAGAAGTCCGCAAAGGAGAAAAAAAAAACCCAGACCAGAGATCTCGACCCTAAGAAAGAGTCCCCAAAAAAAAGAACAAGTCCGATAGCCCTTGGAAGGCAAGACCACCCAAAACGGCAGAAAAGAGGTCCAAAATTTCCAATCCTCAACCCACACGGGGAAGGAAAATACTCAAATCCAGAAGAATCGGAACCTACAAAGTGTGATGGACTGAAACTCCACCGAGTCCCAAATGACCAGCTCGGAGTCGGTGAGGGCTGAACCAGTCCCCCATACCCCACGGACCCGCAGTTCTTCTCAGAATGTTTAATTGAAACTTGTAAAAACAAGATAATAAATAAACGCAAATAGTAGAGCAAGCACTCAGCGCCAAAACCGGACCAGCCAGGCAGATAGGCGCCATGAGACCGAATTTTAGGCCACAAGCCATAAGGAGCTGAACCTCAGCCTTTACTTGAAATACATGCCCCCAGGAAGGGAGATAAACGACAGAGGACTAACGCGTCCTCAGTACAACTTCCGTAGAAGTAACCAGTGCGATCATGAAATCGCGAGTTTCAAATCCAGAGACTAAATCCCCGAAGGAATATAAAACAAAACATGAGCTTGCAAAATCAAATAAAAGACATCCTAACCGGAGTAAAAAGAAGAAAAGGCAACCCGTAGGTTAATGCCCAATGACAACAGGCACACCCGCAGGACCAGCCCAACGGAACCCTATCTATGCCGTGGAACAGGAACATGGCCCTTCAAGTGTGACAGATAGTAGCGTCGCCTCTGCCATGGACTGGAGAGAAGAAGCAGGCAGCGAAACTAGTCAACGCTGATTGCTTGTGGAGCTGTTAATATGAGTCAGGATGGTTTCACAGAAAGACTCTCCCCTGCATCTCATGACCCTAACTTTCATCCATGCTCTCACTGAGAGGCTGATAGGACTACTTAAAACTCCAGTCCCATGCCGGAGTACTACCCTCCATAAGAGACTATCGAAAACTTCTGATACTTCTCTGCCAACCTCCTGGGACGAAAGGCAAAGAATGACTGGGGGATGAGGGGAGTGGGAGAGTCCTGGTGGTCAGGTTCTTATTTTCCCAAAAGTAATGAATGCAGCTGTGGACTCTTTCCATTTATACCCTCTAGTGTATATATTTTATTAGTGCACATCATTTTATTTTTTTTAATTATATTAAAAAAACCTTTTCTTTCAGTTTTATGGATCTTTGACACTGCCTACCAATGTATAACAAATATGCATTAATAGAGCTGTATCAATTGTACACAAAATGTGTTTCATGCTGGCTTCAATGTAACATACTCAACTACAACTTACCCTAAAATCATTTTTAAACTTCTTTAAATCGTCCAGCTGTTTCTTTTGTTCTGAAACCATTGGAGGCACTAACAGGGAGAATAAAGATAATAAAGTTAATATATGTTTATAGTCCACTAAATTATAAAGCAACTGTTTTTTCTTACCCTTAAAGGACCAGTAAATACAGTAGATTTGCATAACCAACAAATGCATGATAAAAAGACAATTCAAAATCTCAGTGAGAACTTCAAATGGCTAGTAGATTTTTTTTCTGACAAATTTAAAAGTTATAGCTATTTCCACTCCTCCTGTATCATGTGACAGCCATCAGCCAATCACAAATGCATATACATATATTCTGTGATGTATTGCACATGCTCAGTAGGAGCTCGTGACTCAAAAAGTATAAAAAATAAAAGACTGTACACATTTTGTTAATGGAAGTAAATTAGAAAATTGTTTAAAATTGCTGCTCTATCTGAATCATGAAAATTTAATATTGACTTGAGTGTCCCTTTAACAGCATTTTTACAAAACAATAGAAACCAATCATAAGACAAAGATACAAAAAAATCTATCCATATTGAGTGAGTGTGTAACAGCATAGTGGCAACCCACCATACAACTCTCAAAATAGGTAAAAATACAAACAAACCCAAAAATGTGTAAAGCAGGGAGAGAAGTTTTTGATGAGGAGCATCACTGACTTCTGAAAAGATTCTAATACACGCATTCATCAATAATGAATAAAAACACAAAAATAATACATAGAATAAGAAAAAGCAAAATTCGCTCAAAGTTTTTAAACAAAGTAAAGCAAATGTATCCTGACTGCAGAATTTATTACAAGGCTTAAAATTGTTCACATTCCTAACACAAATAATGCAGCTAGATAAGCTAATCTTAATATTTAGAGGGTTTGAGTCTCAGTTTTATCCTTTTTTTTTTTTTTTCATATCAGTATTTATCATCATTACACATACCTTTGCTTTCAGATTTACAAAGGTTAGACGATTCACATGACTTCTCTGTGCCAGCAGGAGAATTGTGCCTCTGGTCTTGTACTCTGGTTTCCTTTGCTTTATATAATAAAATAAAAAATAAATGAAAAAAATATTAAGAAAACAAAATCAAGCAGTCACATCACAATATCGCAATCAGCTAAAACACAAAGTGTAGTTGTAAAAATACTATTACAAGGAGATAGTTTTTCTTCTTTATAATAAAATGAAAAAATTTATAAGTTAAACTATAAGAGGTTGTATAGGTTTTGGGGAGGGTAAAAAGCTACTTTATAAGGTCATCAGAATTATCACTAATCAAGTTTATTTTGGGACTCATTTTTTTTATCAAGATATTGAAATAGCAGGTTAATAAAAAAGGAGGTATTTAAAATATAAAACAAGAAACTTAGTAAACCCACAGCTTAACCTGACTATTTTTAATAAAAAAAAAAACTATTTATGCTTACCCGAAAAATAAATGTATTTCATGGTGATGAGAGTCCACAATCCAATTTAACATCAACCAGTAACAGCTTGAATACTTTCCTACTAAATGTTGCTTCAGAAGAAGCAAAAACATTAAAATGGTAGAATATAGTAAAAGTATGCAAAGGAAATCAAGTAGCTTCCATGCAAATCTGATCTACAGGGGCCTCATTCTCGAAGGCCGAAGATGTGGCAACTGACCAATTTGAATGGGCAGTAATTAGTTTAGGAGGAGGCTGAACCACCTCCAAGTAATCCTTATGAATCAAAAGCTTAATCCAAAAAACTAAGGAAACAGCCATAGGTTTTTACCCTTCTCTAGAACCAGAAAAAAGATCGTACTAGAAGTTTGCCTGAAATTCTTAGTAGCCAGCAAATAGCATTTAAAAACTCTAACAACATCCAAATTATGGAGAAGCCTCTCCATATAATTCTTAAGATTAGGACAAAAAGAGGGAACAACAATTTCCCTACTCATAATGTCTGAAGACACCACCTTAGGAAACAAATCAAACTTCTCGAAACTGCCTTATCATGCTAAAAAGATAAGGAGGGTCATAAGAAAGGGCCGATAACTCAGAAACTCTCCTAGCAGAAAAGATAGCCAAAATAAACAAACCCTTCCAAGAAGGGATCAAATGGAGGAGGTCTGCAAACCCTTTAAAAACAGATTAAGGCTCCTGGGAGGAGAAATCTGTTTATTAACAGGCTTAATCCCGATTAATGCCTGAACAAAACATTGAATATCGGGAAGATTAGCAATCTTTTGATTAAACAAAACTGAAAGGGCAGAGATCTGACCTCTAAGAGAACTAGTGGATAAATCGTTATCTAAACCATTTCAAAGAAATTGCCAAATTTCGGGAATTCTAAAAGAATGCCATGAAAAACCATGATCCAAACAAAATATAGGCCTTCCAAATCTTATGATAGATTTTCCTAGTCACAGGTTTACAAGTCTGAATCAAAGTCTCCACTACAGATTCAGAAAAATCTATGTACCTAACAACTAACTGTTCAAGATCTAGATAAAAAAATAGACTTTGAGACAGAAGATCTTGTCGTAGAGGAAGTGGCCATAGTGGGCAACTGGACATCTGGAACAGATCTGCAAACCAAGCCCTGCAAGGCCAATCAGGAGAAATCAATATCACTTATCACTAAATGACCCCTTTTGTCTGGCATTCACCCTTGGCAGACAACCAGAGGAGGAAAAACATAGGCTAGATGAAAAGACCACTGACCTACTAGAGCATCTGCATATTCTACCTGAGAATCCCTGGATTGAGCAAAGTACCTGGGAAGTTGTTTGTTCAACCGAGAGGCCATTAGATCTTTCTTGGCAGACCATTCCCCTAGATGTAGGGATTGACAGGTGAGAAAATCCGTATCCTAATTTCTCACTCCAGGAATATGAACCACAGATATTAGACAACAATTGTCCAATGCCCACAAAGGAATTCAAGATACTTAATTTATGGCTAAGGAACTGTGAGTTTCCCCCTGATTATTGATATATGCTACTGAAGTAACATTAGCTGACTGAAAAAGTTGATGTGCTAAAGAAAAAAATAACCTAAAAAAGATCAGGGTGGGGGGGTTCTCATGGACTGGTAAGCATAAATTATGTTTTCTTTCATACAGGTGGTGAGCGTCCACAATCCATTACTCCTGGCTACTAATACCCAAGCTGTGAAGTCCACGAGTAATATAAAGGGAAGGATTTAAAAACTTTTTTTTAACTGAGAAATTAAATCCACAATCACAATAAAAAATTGATTTATTTTAAGTGCATTACAAAAAAAAAAAAAAAGAAAGAAAGAAAGGCAAAAAAGCAAACTGAGACAGCGGCCTTAAGAAGCGAAAACTTCAAAATGGTAGAATTTAGTAGACGTATGCAAAGAAGACCAAGTGGCCTTGCAAATTTGGTCAACTCAAGCCTCATTCATAAATGCCCATGAAGTAGCAACTGATCTAGTAGAATGAGCAGTAATCTGTTGCGGTGGAGGCTGACCTGCCCCAATCAAATAAGCCTTGTGAATCTATAGTTTCAACCAAGAAGCTAAAGAAAAAGCAGAAGATTTTCTATAATCCAAAAAATGAATGAACAAACAGGAAGTATGGATAAAAAAAATTAGTAGCATCAAAGTAATATGTCAATGGCCTAACAACATCCAGAATATGCAAAGATCTTTCTGAAGCATTTTTAGGATTAGGACACAAAGAAGTAACAATTATTTTTCTACTAAAGTTATCTGAAGAAACAATCATAGGCGAAAAATCTACCTTATGCATATGTTTAAAAGAAGGAGCCTGCAAAACCCTTAACACCAAGTTAAGATTCAATGGAGGAGAAATTGGTTTGATTACAAGTTTGATACAAACCAAAGCCTGAACAAAACCATGAATAGGAAGATTAGCAGAGAGAGCAGAAATCTGCCCCTTCAAAGAATTGGCAGATAAACCCTTATCCAAACCATCCTGTAAAACCGGCAGGATCCTAGAAATTCTAAAAGAATTCCAGGAAAAACCATGACCCAGACACCAAGAAATAAAGGCCTTCTAGACCTTATGATAAATCTTTCTAGTTACAGGCTTTTGGGTCTGAAATAATATTTCAAACACAGAATCAGAGAAACCTCATCAAGTTCAGAGACTTGAGATCCAGAAGGAAAAAAAAGACATTGAGACAGAAAGTCTGACCTTAGAGGCAGAGGAGGACAACTGGACATCTGAACTAGATATTCATACCAAATCCTGCAAAGCCAAGCTTTAGCAATAAGGATCACTAAAGACTTATCTTGGAAATCACTCTGGGTAGGAGTAGCAGAGGAGGAAACAAATAACCAAACTGAAACAATCAAGGAGCTACTAGAGCATCCACTAACTCTGCTTGAGGGTCTCTGGACCTAGTAAAGAATCTGGAAGTTTGATGTTCAAATGAGAGGCCATCAGTTCTATCTCTGGAAGACCCCAAAGATCCACAATATGATTGAACACATCCTGGTGAAGAGACCCATAAAGACTGAGAAAAACCACTTCCCATTTTGTAACTGTCAGAAATATGAAATGCAGAGAATCGACAAGAATTGATTTCAACCTAAGAGAATCTGAGACACTTCCCTCATAGCTAGAGAACTGTGAGTTCCACCTAGATGGTTGACATAAGCCACTGCTGTGATACTGACTGAAAGAAAAGATGAGACTTCTTTGAACAGAGCCAAGCTTAAGGGTCCTGAAGATAGCACAGAGTTCTAAAACATTTACAGGTAACCTCGCCTCCCGAGGATCCCAAACACCCTGTGCTCTAAGAGACCGCCAAACAGCTGCCCAGACTTGCATTTGTAGTAATCACAGTCCAGGGAGGAGCAAAAGAAACCCCCTGAATAATAAACTGATGTTCTAGCCACTAAGTTAGAGACTGACTTGTACTGGGATCTGGCAACATCCTTTGAAACAGCTGAATATAATCCCTGCACCACTGACAAATTATACAAAACTGAAGGGGTGTTCCATACAAAGAGCAACCGAGGGAAAAGAGAGAGACTGAAGGTTCAGACAAGCTGACACCAATTTTAACCTTCTCTGTTCTGTTAGAGTAAGACCCATGCAGACTAAATGTATTTGAAATGCTACAATTGATATTTGTTTGAGGAATGATGACAAGTCCGAGCCCCAATGGTTTAAAAATAAACAATACCCCAGAAACTCAAACACCCTGTCTGATATAAAAAACAGACCCACAGGGAGATATCAATGCAATATCCAGAAATAGCCCCGATAACGAGAACACCTCGTAAGTCCTGACCCAAGGAAGAGACCACCCTTTGCCAAAATCCAAGACCCCAAAGAAGCTAAGGCATCTCGAATCAAGACACTAGAGCACATAGACGTTCAAACCGCCACAAGACGACAAAAACAAGGGGATACCTCGAGGACAAAGTCACTCGAGCAAGGCTAGTCTCCACATCACCTCCAATACGAGTCAGAGGATAACATGAAAAAAAGGATGGGGATCATCCCCAGCTCCAGGGAAGAACCCTAAGCAGAGCTCAAAGGAGACCCCAATGTCCTCAAAAAGGAACAACCATCTCCCAAAAGGACCATGGAAGGAACGAAAGGACAATTTCCCAGAGCCTCAGAAAGGTCAAACCGCCCAAGACAGCAGTAAGGAGGCGCTAAGCCCAAAATACTCCCATGTGAGGAAGAACACTATCGGTCCCGAGAGCATCGGAAGAAAAAGAGAGAGTGACGCAGCGGAACTCCACTGATCCAGTCAACCAGCTTGAAAGCGAAATAAGGACTGATAATAAAGTGAGCACTCGGCATCTCAACCGGCTGTCATGCTGCCTAAATCCTCCCTCAGAGGGGAAGAGAATAACAGACAAACATAGGACTAACATGTCCCGTAATAAACTTCCACAGAAGTAAACAGCGAGGATCGATCCAAGAGAAAGTTCCCAAAGGAAACATAATTAAAAATAAAAGACATCCAAACCAGATATAAGAAAATATAAAGCAACCCGTAGGTTAACACCCAAGAAGAACAGGCATACCCGCAGGATCAGCCAAATGGAACCCTGATCTTCCAACAAAAATTGGGAAGGATCTCAATAAATCGACAATCAGGATATTACGTCATCCCCTCATGTCTAATGAGGTGAGCCATTCTAAGTAGAATACTGCAGATTCCCGTATCCGTTAAGGATAAGGTCCTCTAATAACTCAAAAACGTGTCTGAGTAAAACGTGAAGGTGCACTATTCTGTAACGAAAGGCACAACAAGGGACAGCTACACCCGCAGGGAAATGCATAGTCCCACCCAAGGCCGGGAGACCCGGGACAATAGGGCACGGACACAAACGCAAATAAACGTCTAGACTTTGCAGACACATAATCGCCAAAAATATGTGGCGCCCTGCAAGGAGGGATAAACATAATCTGGGTTACCCGCATGTGTAGTAGTAGGGAGTGGTAGGGATTTGCCTCGCAAAGGACAGAACACCCAGAGGTGGATGGCTCAGCGGTCCCTTGATTCCCTGAGCCCGAGGAACAAGGCGCTCTAGTATGGCATACAGAACATAACTGACATGTGTCAACGGGGCCAATTCGCATTCTTCACCAGTCAAAGAATCTGAAAGTTGAACAGTCTCAGCATCAGAATCCTCCATAACTGAATAAAGAATATAATAATATGGACTATAAGAAAACAAAATCAAAACGACACCTGACACCCACAATGGCTGGGTCACTCACCCCCTCCTATGAACCACTAGCAGACCAGAATTTTTCCGTCGCCACACAGTCAGGAATGCGGAAATGGAAGAACAGATCGTGAACACGGCCAGTCACAAGGTGAACCGTACAGTCCAAAAAAAGCACGCCCAACCATAAGGTCGCTTCTTTTCCAAAGGCCTTTATGTTCCAAGCCAGGAGCCCAGTTAACAATACACATAAGCAGATTGAATCACATAAACATGATTAAAAAAAAACCTGTTCAATAATCCCCCTCAGGAGATATTAACCGTCGATTCCAAGATACCAAAGGAATCTCACTGAGACCCTATAAATTTTTTATAAATTCCGCAAGATGGCCCTTACAGCAAACAAATGAGTTACAGTACATTCTGATGAAGTAAAATGAAACTATCTTACCAGAATCTTCGTCGTGTAACAGGAACACGGCCCTTCAAGTGCAGCACCTCCGCCATGGACTTAAGAGAAGAAAGCAGGCAGCGAAGTGAAGTTCAACAACGCCGACTGCTTGTGAAGCTGTTAACATGAGTCGGGATGGTTTCGCAGAAAGACTCTCCCTGCTTCTCCGGACTCTAACATTCATCCATACTCTCACTGAGAGACTGATAGGATTACTTAAAACTCCCGTCCCAAGCCGAAGAGTACTACCCTCAATAAGAGACAAAACAAACTTCTGACACTTCTCTGCCAACCTCCTGGGACGAAAGGTAAAGAATGACTGGGGAATGAGGGAAGTGGGAGGAGTATTTAAGCCTTTGGCTGGGGTGTCTTTGCCTCCTCCTGGTGGCCAGGTTCTTATTTCCCAAAAGTAATGAATTCAGCTGTGGACTCTTTCCATTTATGAAGAAAATGAGGGTTTCATACACACGTTTTTTAAGACACCAGCTCCTTCAGAGCATGTGCACAAGCTCACAGAGTATATGTATACTAGTCTGCAATTTGCTGATGTCAGTCACATTATACAGGGGGGCTGGCAAATGGGGGAAAAAGAAAATGTATGCTTACCTGATAAATGTATTTCTTTTTTGACAGAATGAGTCCACATATCATCTAATTACTATTGGGAATATCACTCCTGCCCTGCAGGAGGCGGCAAAGAGCACCACAGCAAAGCTGTTAAATATCACCTCCCTTCCCTCCCACCTCAGTCATTCAGCCGAAGTAAAGGAGAGAAAGGAAGCAACAAGGTGCAGAGGTGTCTGAAGTTTATAACAAACCAAAACCTGTCCAAAGATCAGGGCGGGCCGTGGACTCATTGTGTCAAAAAAGAAATACATTTATCAGGTTAGCGTAATTTTCTTTTCTTTTTAATGACACGATGAGTCCACGGATCATCTAATTACTATTGGGAATCAATACTAAGGCTAGAGTACACAGATGATACGGGAGGGACAGGACAGGGAACCTAAACTGAAGGCACCACTGCTTGAAGAATCTTTCTCCCAAAAGCGGCCTCAGCCAAGGCAAAAGTGTCAAATTTGTAGAACTTTGAAAAAGTGTGAAGAGAGGACCAAGTTGCAGCCTTGCAAAACTGTTACACAGAGGCATCGTTCTTGAATGCCCATGAGGAAGCAACAGCCCTCATGGAATGAGCCGTAACACTCTCTGGAGGACGCTGTCCAGCAGTTTCATAGAAAAAACAAATAATACTCTTCAGACAAAAGGAAAGAGAAGTAGACGTAGCTTTCTGTCCCTTACGTTTTTCCGAGAAAACCACAAACAAAGCAAGAGACTGCCAAAAGTCCTTAGTCGCCTGTAAGTAAAATTTTAAGGCACGTACGACGTCTAAATTGTGCAGAAGCCGTTCCTTCTGAGAAGGATTAGGACATAAGGAAGGAACAACAATCTCCTGATTAATGTTCCTGTCAGAAATCACCTTAAGTAGAAATCCTAACTTTGTATGTAAAACTACCTTATCCGAATGAAAAATAAGGTAAGGAGACTCATACTGCAATGCAGAGAGTTCTGACACTCTACATGCAGAAGAAATAGCATCAAGAAAAAATTCCAAGATAG
The DNA here is from genome assembly GCF_027579735.1 of Bombina bombina. Classification (NCBI taxonomy): domain Eukaryota; kingdom Metazoa; phylum Chordata; class Amphibia; order Anura; family Bombinatoridae; genus Bombina; species Bombina bombina. Next base: position 345,753,707 of record NC_069500.1, read on the forward strand.
TAACTTAATATCTAAGGAATGCATAGGCTCAAACGGAGCCCCTTGTAGAACCTTAAGAACTAAATTAAGACTCAAGGGAGGAGAAACTGGCTTGAACACAGGGCTGATCCGGACTAAGGCCTGGCAAAAAGGTTGCACATCTGGTACTTCCGCCAGACGCTTGTGTAACAAAATAGACAAGGCAGATATTTGACCCTTTACCTTTAGGGAACTTGCCGATAACCCTTTCTCCAAACCCTCTTGGAGAAAAGACAAAATTCTATGAATCCTAACTCTACTCCAAGAGTAGCCCTTGGATTCACACCAATAGACATATTTACGCCATATCTTGTAGTAAATTTTCCTAGTCACATGGTTACGAGTCTGAATCATGTTCTCTATGACCGATTCTGAACAGCCCCGCTTGCAAAGAATTAATTGTTCAATCTCCAAGCAGTCAACTTCAGAGAAACTAGATTAGGATGAAGGAAGGGCCCTTGAAGTGGACGGTCCTTCCTCAACGGAAGTCTCCTAGGTGGACGAGATGACATGTCCACCAGATCTGCATACCAAATCCTGCAAGGCCAGGCCGGTGCATTGAGGATCACCGACGCCCTCTCCTGCTTGATTCGAGCAATGACTCGAGGAAGTAGAGCGAACGGAGGAAATAGGTATGCTAGACTAAAGGTCCAGGGTACCACCAAGGCATCTATCAGTACAGCCTGAGGGTCCCTGGACCTTGATCTGTACCTTGGAAGCTTGGCATTATGACGAGATGCCATGAGATCCAATTCCGGCTGACCCCATCTGAGAATCACGCTGTAGAACACTTCCAGATGGGGGTCCCACTCCCCCGGGTGAAAAGTTTGCCTGCTAAGAAAGTCCGCCTCCCAGTTGTCCACCCCTGGGATGTGGATCGCCGACAGACAACAGGAGTGTGTATTGCTAAGGAACTCTGCATTCCTCCCTGATGATTGATGTAAGCCACTGACGTTATGTTGTCTTTAGGGAGCCCCAGACTGCTCCCCATCCCAGAAGGCTGGCGTCTGTTATCACAATTACCCAAGACGGTCTGTGAAAGCAGGTTCCCTGGGAGAGATGATCCTGAGACAACCACCATTGAAGAGAATCCCTTGTCTCCTGCTTCAGAAGTATTTGAGGAGACAAATCCACATAATCTCCGTTCCATTGACTGAGCATGTTTAGCTGCAGAGGTCTGAGATGGAAACGAGTGAACGGGATGATGTCCACTGCTGCTACCATCAGCCTGACTACCTCCATACACTGAGCCACGGCCGAGGAGCGGACTGAAGAGCTAGGCAAGAATCGAAAATATTTGATTTCCTGACTTCTGTCAGAAAAATCTTCATTGAGAGGGAATCTATTATGGTTCCCAGGAAGGTTACCCTTGTACTTGGAACTAAGGAGCTCTTTTCCAAATTTACCTTCCAACCGTGAGTTCGCAGGAAGGATAACATTTCCGTGTGGGACCTTGCTTGTTGCAAGGATGGCGCCTGGACCAGGATGTCGTCCAGATAGGGCGCCACTGCAATGCCCGTAATCGAAGCACCGCCAACAGAGATCCCAGAATCTTTGAGAAAATCCTGGGAGCTGTGGAAAGACCGAAAGGAAGAGCTACGAATTGAAAGTGTTTGTCTAGGAAGGCAAACCTTAGAAACTTGTGATGGTCCCTGTGAATGGAAACATGCAGGTACGCGTCCTTTAAATCCACAGTTGTGATGAATTGACCCTCTTAGACCAAGGGAAGAATGGACTGAATAGTCTCCATCTTGAAGGACGGTACTCTGAGGAATTTGTTTAGACTCTTGAGATCTAACATTGGTCTGAAGGTTCCCTCTTTTTTGGGAACCACAAACAGGTTGGAATAAAATCCCAGACCCCGTTCCTGCATCGGAACAGGAACTATCACTCCCAGGATGGTGAGGTCCCGTACACATTGTAAGAAGGCCTCTCTTTTGTCTCGTCTACAGATAATCTTGAAAGCAGAAACCTGCCTCTGGGAGGAAAACATTTGGATTCTAGTTTGTATCCCTGGGACACTATTTCTACTGCCCATAGATCCTGAATATCTCGAGCCCAAGCCTGGTCAGAATTTACAATAGCCTTAGTGATCCTTTTACCATAAGTATATCCCTTGCAATATGCTGCTCTTGGAATTTGACCAAACTCCTTAATCTCAGGACATAACTCCTTTAGGATATGCCAATTATGCTTAAGAATACCTTGTATCTTATAGCTAAGAGTATTATATGTGCTGACAAAAGTGAGTCTATCATTATCAGGATGGTTCTTTTTGAGGTGAAAATGGGACCTCACTTCCATCAATTCTTTATCTGAGTATCCTCTCTGTTTAAATTTAGATTGTATCTCATTAAGTCTGTTCTCCTTAAGAGTGGGGTCAGAGACAATTCTATCTACTCTCCAGAATTGTGATTTGGGTACTGAGCAGAGGCTCCGGCCGAAAGAGGAAAGATGTACACCAGACGACAACAGAAGTGGGGAGGTAAACGTAGTTAACTTGTCTTCAAGATCGCTTAGTGATACTGAACTGCGTGTGCTCAGTAAGGGCTTATTGTTTTGTCAGACGGAATTACCGGACACCTTTGAACTTAATGTAGATCTAATGCGGTTTTTCAGATTGCTAAGATTGAAAGCGTTTTTCAGTAATATTCCCCAACCGTTGAATGTTGAATCACAAGTTACCAGTAGTGACACTTTGGATGTGGCAATGTTTGGATTGCGCAATAAGAGTAACTTTACTCCACCTTGTACGAACTCTGGTGTTGAGACTTTCATTAAGGTTGTTGAGAACCAATTCAAGACCTTAATTAATAAAAACCATAGCAAGAAACAAGGCTTTGTTATATGTAACTTAAGTAATGGAGAAAAATGTGTGTTAGCTGATTTGCAGAATGATGTTACTATAACGATTAAAAATGCAGATAAAGGCGGGGCAGTGGTTGTCTGGGATACTAACATGTATATTACTGAAGCTTTACGTCAATTAAATGATGCATCTGTATATACTTAGTGTGTATCTTAAGAGTAGGGTCACCTGACAATTCAGTTCATAAGCCTGTTGGACCATGCTTTCCATCATGGTATCATTAGTAAAAAACTTTATGATTTTTTGTTGATTCAGCATCCTATTGTACCAGCTTTTTATTTAACACCAAAAATACATAAAGACCCTGTTAACCCACCAGGGCGCCCCATAGTGGCCGGTATTGGCTCTATTATGAGCAATGCAGCTAAATTTATGGATAAAGTTCTGGCTCCTTTGGTACAAAAAACATAATTTATGTAAGAACTTACCTGATAAATTCATTTCTTTCATATTAGCAAGAGTCCATGAGCTAGTGACGTATGGATATACATTCCTACCAGGAGGGGCAAAGTTTCCCAAACCTCAAAATGCCTATAAATACACCCCCCACCACACCCACAATTCAGTTTAACGAATAGCCAAGAAGTGGGGTGATAAAAAAGTGCGAAAGCATATAAAATAAGGAATTGGAATAATTGTGCTTTATACAAAAATCATAACCACCCCAAAAAAAGGGCGGGCCGCATGGACTCTTGCTAATATGAAAGAAATGAATTTATCAGGTAAGTTCTTACATAAATTATGTTTTCTTTCATGTAATTAGCAAGAGTCCATGAGCTAGTGACGTATGGGATAATGATTACCCAAGATGTGGATCTTTCCACGCAAGAGTCACTAGAGAGGGAGGGATAAAATAAAGACAGCCAATTCCTGCTGAAAATAATCCACACCCAAAATAAAGTTTAATGAAAAACATAAGCAGAAGATTCAAACTGAAACCGCTGCCTGAAGTACTTTTCTACCAAAAACTGCTTCAGAAGAAGAAAATACATCAAAATGGTAGAATTTAGTAAAAGTATGCAAAGAGGACCAAGTTGCTGCTTTGCAAATCTGATCAATCGAAGCTTCATTCCTAAACGCCCAGGAAGTAGAAACTGACCTAGTAGAATGAGCTGTAATCCTTTGAGGCGGAGATTACCCGACTCAACATAGGCAAGATGAATTAAAGATTTCAACCAAGATGCCAAAGAAATGGCAGAAGCTTTCTGGCCTTTTCTAGAACCAGAAAAGATAACAAATAAACTAGAATTCTTTCGGAAAGACTTAGTAGCTTCAACATAATATTTCAAAGCTCTAACAACATCCAAAGAATGCAATGATTTCTCCTTAGAATTCTTAGGATTAGGACATAATGAAGGAACCACAATTTCCCTACTAATGTTGTTAGAATTCACAACTTTAGGTAAAAATTCAAAAGAAGTTCGCAACACTGCCTTATCCTGATGAAAAATCAGAATAGGAGACTCACAAGAAAGAGCAGATAATTCAGAAACTCTTCTGGCAGAAGAGATTGTCAAAAGGAACAAAACTTTCCAAGAAAGTAATTTAATGTCCAATGAATGCATAGGTTCAAACGGAGAAGCTTGAAGAGCCCCCAGAACCAAATTCAAACTCCAAGGAGGAGAAATTGACTTAATGACAGGTTTTATACGAACCAAAGCTTGCACAAAACAATGAATATCAGGAAGATTAGCAATCTTTCTGTGAAAAAGAACAGAAAGAGCAGAGATTTGTCCTTTCAAAGAACTTGCGGATAAACCTTTATCTAAACCATCCTGAAGAAACTGTAAAATTCTCGGAATTCTAAAAGAATGCCAAGAAAAATTATGAGAAAGACACCAAGAAATATAAGTCTTCCAGACTCTATAATATATCTCTCTGGATACAGATTTACGAGCCTGTAACATAGTATTAATCACAGAGTCAGAGAAACCTCTTTGACCAAGAATCAAGCGTTCAATCTCCATACCTTTAAATTTAAGGATTTGAGATCCTGATGGAAAAAAGGACCTTGCGACAGAAGGTCTGGTCGTAGCGGAAGAGTCCACGGATGGCAAGAGGCCATCCGGACAAGATCCGCATACCAAAACCTGTGAGGCCATGCCGGAGCTACCAGCAGAACAAACGAGCATTCCTTCAGAATCTTGGAGATTACTCTTGGAAGAAGAACTAGAGGCGGAAAGATATAAGCAGGATGATACTTCCAAGGAAGTGATAATGCATCCACTGCTTCCGCCTGAGGATCCCGGGATCTGGACAGATACCTGGGAAGTTTCTTGTTTAGATGAGACGCCATCAGATCTATTTCTGGAAGCTCCCACATTTGAACAATCTGAAGAAATACCTCTGGGTGAAGAGACCATTCGCCCGGATGCAACGTTTGGCAACTGAGATACTCCGCTTCCCAATTGTCTATACCTGGGATATGAACCGCAGAGATTAGACAGGAGCTGGATTCCGCCCAAACCAGAATTCGAGATACTTCTTTCATAGCCAGAGGACTGTGAGTCCCTCCTTGATGATTGATGTATGCCACAGTAGTGACATTGTCTGTCTGAAAACAAATGAACGATTCTCTCTTCAGAAGAGGCCAAGACTGAAGAGCTCTGAAAATTGCACGGAGTTCCAAAATATTGATCGGTAATCTCACCTCCTGAGATTCCTCCTTGTGCCGTCAGAGATCCCCACACAGCTCCCCAACCTGTGAGACTTGCATCTGTTGAAATTACAGTCCAGGTTGGAAGCACAAAAGAAGCCCCCTGAATTAAACGATGGTGATCTGTCCACCACGTTAGAGAGTGTCGTACAATCGGTTTTAAAGATATTAATTGAGATATCTTTGTGTAATCCTTGCACCATTGATTCAGCATACAGAGCTGAAGAGGTCGCATGTGAAAACGAGCAAAGGGGATCGCGTCCGATGCAGCAGTCATAAGACCTAGAATTTCCATGCATAAGGCTACCGAAGGGAATGATTGTGACTGAAGGTTTCGACAAGCTGAAATCAATTTTAGACGTCTCTTGTCTGTTAAAGACAGAGTCATGGACACTGAATCTATCTGGAAACCCAGAAAGGTTACCCTTGTCTGAGGAATCAATGAACTTTTTGGTGAATTGATCCTCCAACCATGATCTTGAAGAAACAACACAAGTCGATTCGTATGAGATTCTGCTAAATGTAAAGACTGAGCAAGTACCAAGATATCGTCCAAATAAGGAAATACCACAATACCCTGTTCTCTGATTACAGACAGAAGGGCACCGAGAACCTTTGTAAAAATTCTTGGAGCTGTAGCTAGGCCAAACGGCAGAGCCACAAACTGGTAATGCTTGTCCAGAAAAGAGAATCTCAGGAACTGATAATGATCTGGATGAATCGGAATATGCAGATATGCATCCTGTAAATCTATTGTGGACATAAAATGCCCTTGCTGAACAAAGGCAAGATAGTCCTTACAGTTACCATTTTAAACGTTGGTATCCTTACATAACGATTCAATATTTTTAGATCCAGAACTGGTCTGAAGGAATTCTCCTTCTTTGGTACAATGAAGAGATTTGAATAAAACCCCATCCCCTGTTCCAAAACTGGAACTGGCATAATTACTCCAGCCAACTCTAGATCTGAAACACAATTCAGAAATGCTTGAGCTTTCACTGGATTTACTGGGACACGGGAAAGAAAAAATCTCTTTGCAGGAGGTCTCATCTTGAAACCAATTCTGTACCCTTCTGAAACAATGTTCTGAATCCAAAGATTGTGAACAGAATTGATCCAAATTTCTTTGAAAAAACGTAACCTGCCCCCTACCAGCTGAGCTGGAATGAGGGCCGCACCTTCATGTGGACTTAGAAGCAGGCTTTGCCTTTCTAGAAGGCTTGGATTTATTCCAGACTGGAGATGGTTTCCAAACTGAAACTGCTCCTGAGGATGAAGGATCAGGCTTTTGTTCTTTGTTGAAACGAAAGGAACGAAAACGATTATTAGCCCTGTTTTTACCCTTAGATTTTTTATCCTGTGGTAAAAAAGTTCCTTTCCCACCAGTAACAGTTGAGATAATGGAATCCAACTGAGAACCAAATAATTTGTTACCCTGGAAAGAAATGGAAAGTAGAGTTGATTTAGAAGCCATACGTTTAGCAAGGGTAGAAATAGCCCCATCGACTTTAGGGATTTTGTCCCAAAATTCTAATCTGTCAGACGGCACAGGATATAATTGCTTAAAACGTTTAGAAGGAGTAAATGAATTACCCAATTTATCCCATTCTCTGGAAATTACTTCAGAAATAGCATTAGGAACAGGAAAAACTTCTGGAATAACCACAGGAGATTTAAATACCTTATCTAAACGTTTAGAATTAGTATCAAGAGGACCAGAATCCTCTATTTCTAAAGCAATTAGTACTTCTTTAAGTAAAGAACGAATAAATTCCATTTTAAATAAATATGAAGATTTATCAGCATCAATCTCTGAGACAGAATCCTCTGAACCAGAAGAGTCATCAGAATCAGAATGATGATGTTCATTTAACCCCTTAACGACCGAGGACGTGCAGGGTACGTCCTCAAAAAAAAGGCAGTTAATGCCTGAGGACGTACCCTGCACGTCCTCGGTGTGGAAAGCAGCTGGAAGCGATCCTGCTCGCTTCCAGCTGCTTTCCGGTTATTGCAGTGATGCCTCGATATCGAGGCATCCTGCAATAACCATTTGTAGCCATCCGATGCAGAGAGAGCCACTCTGTGGTCCTCTCTGCACCGGACATTAACGGCTAGGTTTGTGGGTGGATAGGAGCCGGTGTGGGAGGCGGGTGGCGGCCATCGATGGCCCTGGATGATGCTGAGGGGGGCGGGATCGGGGGCGGGGATGCCCGGGGGGCGCGCACGGGCGCGCGTGCACGGGAGGTGGGGGCGGGCGCGTGCACGGGGAGGGAGCGGGTGGGAACCGCTGCACTACAGAAAAAGTAGCATTAAAATTTACTAAAAAGGGGAAATAAAGTTGGAAGTAAAAAGATCAGGCAGGTGTTGGGGGTTGGTCTGTGGGGGGGGGGGGGGGGGAAGCTACACTACAGAAACTAAAAATAAAAACAAAAAAAACCCTTTTTATTTTGCAAAATGGGTACTGGCAGACAGCTGCCAGTACCCAAGATGGCCCCCAATAAGGCAGATGGGGAGGATTAGAGAGCTGTTTGGGGGGATCAGGGAGGTTGGGGGCTAAGGGGGGATGCTACACCCCCAGCATATGTAAATATGCTTTAAAAAAAATAAAAATTAAAATAAAAAAAACTTTTATTTTAGTTCTGGCAGACTTTCTGCCAGTACTTAAGATGGCGGAGACAATTGTGGGGTGGGGGAGGGAAGGGAGCTGTTTGGGAGGGATCAGGGGGTCTGATGTGTCAGGTGGGAGGCTGATCTCTACACTAAAGCTAAAATTAACCCTGCAAGCTCCCTACAAACTACCTAATTAACCCCTTCACTGCTAGCCATAATACACGTGTGATGCGCAGCAGCATTTAGCGGCCTTCTAATTACCAGAAAGCAACGCCAAAGTCATATATGTCTGCTATTTCTGAACAAAGGGGATCCCAGAGAAGCATTTACAACCATTTGTGCCATAATTGCACAAGCTATTTGTAAATCATTTCAGTGAGAAACCTAAAATTGTGAAAAATTCTAAGTTTTTTTTAATTTGATCGCATTTAGCGGTAAAATGGTGGCATGCAATATACCAAAATGGGCCTAGATCAATACTTTGGGTTGTCTGCTACACTACACTAAAGCTAAAATTAACCCTACAAGCTCCCTACAAGCTCCCTAATTAACCCCTGCACTACTGGGCATAATACACGTGTGGTGCGCAGCGGCATTTAGTGGCCTTCTAATTACCAAAAAGCAATGCCAAAGCCATATATGTCTGCTATTTCTGAACAAAGGGGATCCCAGAAAAAAATTTACAACCATTTATGCCATAATTGCACAAGCTGTTTGTAAATAATTTCAGTGAGAAACCGAAAGTTTGTGAAAAAGTGAACGATTTTTTGTATTTGATCGCATTTGGCGGTGAAATGGTGGCATGAAATATACCAAAATTGGCCTAGATCAATACTTTGGGATGTCTTCTAAAAAAATATATATACATGTCAAGGGATATTCAGGGATTCCTGAAAGATATCAGTGTCCCAATGTAACTAGCGCTAGTCTTGAATAAAATGGTTTGGAAATAGCAAAGTGCTACTTGTATTTATGGCCCTATAACTTGCAAAAAAAAGCAAAGAACATGTAAACATTGGGTATTTCTAAACTCAGGACAAAATTTAGAAAATATTTAGCATGGGTGTTTTTTGGTGATTGTAGATGTGTAACAGATTTTGGGGGTCAAAGTTAGAAAAAGTGTTTTTTTTCTATTTTTTTCTCATATTTTATAAAAAAATTTATAATAAATTATAAGATATGATGAAAATAATGGTATCTTTGGAAAGTCCATTTAATGGCGAGAAAAACGGTATATAATATGTGTGGGTACAATAAATGAGCAAGAGGAAAATTACAGCTAAACACAAACACCACAAAAATGTAAAAATAGCCTTGGTCCCAAACGGACAGAAAATGGAAAAGTGCTGTGGTCATTAAGGGGTTAAAAATTCATCTGTAGAGAGAGAAGTTTTAAAAGATTTTTTATATTTACTAGAAGGAGAAATAATAGACATAGCCTTCTTGATGGATTCAGAAACAAAATCTCTTATGTTATCAGGAACATTCTGCACCTTAGATGTTGAGGGAACTGCAACAGGCAATGGTACATTACTAAAGGAAATATTATCTGCTTTAACAAGTTTGTCATGACAATTAATACAAACAACAGCCGGAGGAATAGCTACCAAAAGTTTACAGCAGATACACTTAGCTTTGGTAGTTCCAGCACTAGACAGCGATTTTCCTGAAGTATCTTCTGACTCAGATGCAACGTGAGACATCTTGCAATATGTAAGAGAAAAAACAACATATAAAGCAAAATTGATCAAATTCCTTAAATGACAGTTTCAGGAATGGGAAAAAATGCCAATAAACAAGCTTCTAGTAAACAGAAGCAAAGAAAAAATGAGACTGAAATAATGTGGAGACAAAAGCGACGCCCATTTTTTTTGGCGCCAAATAATACGCCCACATTGTTTGGCGCCTAAATGCTTTTTGGCGGCAAAAATGACGCCACATCCGGAACGCCGACATTTTTGGCGCAAAAGGACGTCAAAAAATGACGCAACTTCCGGCGACACGTATGACGCCGGAAACAGAAAAGATTTTTTGCGACAAAAAAGTCAGCGCCAAGAATGACGCAATAAAATGAAGCATTTTCAGCCCCCGCAAGCCTAACAGCCCACAGGGAAAAAAAGTCAAATTTTTAAGGTAAGAAAAAATGATTGATTCAAATGCATTATCCCAAATATGAAACTGACTGTCTGAAAATAAGGAATGTTGAACATTCTGAGTCAAGGCAAATAAATGTTTGAATACATATATTTAGAACTTTATAAATAAAGTGCCCAACCATAGCTTAGAGTGTCACAGAAAATAAGATTTACTTACCCCAGGACACTCATCTACATGTTTGTAGAAAGCCAAACCAGTACTGAAACGAAAATAAGCAGAGGTAATGGTATATAAATAAGAATATATCGTCGATCTGAAAAGGGAGGTAAGAGATGAAGCTCTACGACCGATAACAGAGAACCTATGAAATAGACCCCGTAGAAGGAGATCACTGCATTCAAATAGGCAATACTCTCCTCACATCCCTCTGACATTCACTGCACGCTGAGAGGAAAACCGGGCTCCAACTTGCTGCGGAGCGCATATCAACGTAGAATCTAGCACAAACTTACTTCACCACCTCCATAGGAGGCAAAGTTTGTAAAACTGAATTGTGGGTGTGGTGGGGGGTGTATTTATAGGCATTTTGAGGTTTGGGAAACTTTGCCCCTCCTGGTAGGAATGTATATCCATACGTCACTAGCTCATGGACTCTTGCTAATTACATGAAAGAAAGGAAAATCATATATTAGGGATACCAATGATTTTTTGGCTAAAATAAAACAAGTCAGGGGTCTTGATGATAATACTGTGCTTGCCACATGGGATGTATGTAGTTTATACACTGTTATCCCGCATAGTGTGGGCATTGATTGTACCCGGAAACAACTTAATGCATGTGGCAACTACAATAGATCCCAGATAGGTCTTATGATTGACCTATTGGAAGCTATCCTGACTCAGAATTACTTCCTCTTTGACAAGATATTTTATATGCAGAAGACAGGCATCCAATGTGGCCCCATCCTATGCCTGTCTAGTCATGGACCATATAGAGGAATCTATTGTTTATAATCATCCTCTATTTCAAAAAACAAAATTTATGCTTACCTAATAAATGTATTTCTCTTGTGGTGTATCCAGCCCACGGATTCATCCATTACTTGTGGGATATTCTCCTTCCCAACAGGAAGCTGCAAGAGGATCACCCACAGCAGAGCTGTCTATATAGCTCCTACCCTAACTGCCACCTCCAGTCATTCGACCGAAGACAAGCAAGAGAAAGGAGAAACTATAGGGTGCAGTGGTGACTGTAGTTTAAAAATAAAAAACACCTGCCTTAAAATGACAAGGCGGGCCGTGGACTGGATACACCACAAGAGAAATAAATTTATCAGGTAAGCATTAATTTTGTTTTCTCTTGTAAGGTGTATCCAGTCCACGGATTCATCCATTACTTGTGGGATACCAATACCAAAGCTATAGGACATGGATGAAGGGAGGGACAAGGCAGGCGCTTAAACAGAAGGCACCAATGCCTGTAAGACCTTTCTACCAAAAATAGCCTCCGAAGAAGCAAAAGTATCAAATTTGTAGAATTTAGAAAAAGTATGAAGCGAAGACCGAGTCGCCGCCATACAAATCTGTTCAACAGAAGCCTCATTTTTAAAAGCCCATGTGGAAGCCACCGCTCTAGTGGAATGAGCTGTAATTCTTTCAGGAGGCTGCTGGCCAGCAGTCTCATAAGCTAAGCGGATTATACTTCTTAATCAAAAAGAAAGAAGTTGCTGAAGCCTTTTGGCCTCTTCTCGGTCCAGAGTAGACAACAAACAATGCCGATGTTTGACGAAAATCCTTAGTAGCTTGTAAATAAAACTTTAAAGCACGAACCACGTCAAGATTATGTAATAGACGTTCCTTCTTTGAAAAAGGATTAGGACACAGTGACGGAACAACAATCTCCTGATTGATATTCTTATTAGATACCACCTTAGGAAGAAACCCAGGTTTGGTACGCAAAACTACCTTATCTGCATGGAAGATCAGATAAGGGGAATCACACTGTAAGGCAGATAACTCTGAAACTCTTCGAGCCGAAGAGATAGCTACCAAAAACAGAACTTTCCAAGATAAAAGCTTGATATCTATGGAATGCAGAGGTTCAAACGGAACCCCTTGAAGAACTTTAAGAACTAAATTTAAACTCCATGGCGGAGCAACAGGTTTAAACACAGCCTTGATTCTAACTAAAGCCTGACAAAACGCCTGAACGTCTGGAACATACGCCAGACGCTTGTGCAAAAGAATAGACAGAGCAGAAATCTGTCCCTTTAAGGAACTAGCTGACAATCCCTTCTCCAATCCTTCTTGGAGAAAAGATAATATCCTGGGAATCCTGACTTTACTCCATGAGTAACCCTGGGATTCACACCAATGAAGATATTTACACCATATCTTATGATAGATTTTCCTGGTGACAGGCTTTCGAGACTGAATTAAGGTATCAATGACTGACTCGGAGAACCCACGTTTTGATAAACTCAAGCGTTCAATCTCCAAGCAGTCAGACGAAGAGAAATTAGATTTGGATGGTTGAAAGGACCCTGAAGTAGAAGGTCCTGCCTCAGCGGCAGAGTCCATGGTGGAAGGGATGATATGTCCACCAGATCTGCATACCAAGTCCTGTGTGGCCACGCAGGTGCTATCAAAATCACAGAAGCGCTCTCCTGCTTGATCTTGGCAATCAGACGAGGGAGCAGAGGAAACGGTGGAAACACATAAGTCAGGTTGAAGGACCAAGGCGCTGCTAGAGCATCTATCAGCGCTGCCTTGGGGTCCCTGGACCTGGATTCGTAACAAGGAAGCTTGGCGTTCTGGCGAGACGCCATGAGATCCAGTTCTGGTTTGCCCCAAAGTTGAATCAACCATGCAAACACCTCCGGATGGAGTTCCCACTCCCCCGGATGAAAAGTCTGTCGACATAGAAAATCCGCCTCCCAGTTCTCTACTCCTGGGATATGGATGGCTGATAGATGGCAAGAGTGAACCTCTGCCCATAGAATTATTTTTGAATCCTCCAACATTGCTAGGGAACTCCTTGTTCCCCCTTGATGGTTGATGTAGGCTACAGTCGTGATATTGTCCGACTGAAATCTGATGAACCTGACCGCAGCAAGCTGAGGCCAAGCCTGAAGAGCATTGCATATCGCTCTTAGTTCCAGAATGTTTATCGGAAGGAGTGCCTCCTCCTGAGTGCACGAGCCCTGAGCCTTCAGGGAGTTCCAGACTGCACCCCAGCCCAGAAGGCTGGCATCTGTTGTTACTATTGTCCAATCTGGCCTGCGGAAGGTCATACCCTTGGGCAGATGGACCCGAGATAGCCACAAGAGAAGAGAATCTCTGGTCTCTTGATCCAGATTTAGTAGAGGGGACAAATCTGTGTAATCCCCATTCCACTGACTGAGCATGCAAAGTTGCAGCGGTCTGAGATGTAGGCGGGCAAACGGCACTATGTCCATTGCCGCTACCATTAAGCCGATTACTTCCATACACTGAGCCACTGAAGGGCGAGAAGTAGAATAAAGAACATGGCAGGAATTTAGAAGTTTTGACAACCTGGCCTCTGTCAGGTAAATCCTCATTTCTACAGAATCTATCAGAGTTCCTAGGAAGGAAACTCTTGTGAGAGGGGATAGAGAACTCTTTTCTTCGTTCACCTTCCACCCATGAGACCTCAGAAATGCCAGCACAATGTCCTTATGGGACCTGGCGATTTGAAAATTTGACGCCTGTATCAGAATGTCGTCTAGGTAAGGGGCTACTGCTATACCCCGTGTCCTTAGGACCGCTAGGAGTGACCCTAGAACCTTCGTAAAGATTCTTGGTGCCGTAGCTAACCCAAAGGGAAGAGCCACAAACTGGTAATGCCTGTCTAGGAAGGCGAACCTGAGAAACCGATGATGATCTCTGTGTATCGGAATGTGAAGATAAGCATCCTTTAAGTCCACGGTAGTCATATTGACCCTCCTGGATCATAGGTAGGATGGTTCGAATAGTCTCCATCTTGAAGGATGGGACCCTGAGAAATTTGTTTAGGATCTTGAGATCTAAGATTGGTCTGACAGTTCCCTCTTTCTTGGGAACTACAAACAGATTTGAATAGAAGTCTTGCCCCTGTTCCTCCTTTGGAACTGGGTGGATCACTCCCATAACTAGGAGGTCTTGAACACAATGTAAGAATGCCTCTCTCTTTATCTGGTTTGCAGATAATTGTGAGAGATGAAATCTCCCTTTTGGGGAAGAAGCTTTGAAGTCCAGAAGATATCCCTGGGTACAATTTCCAACGCCCAGGGATCCTGGACATCTCTTGCCCAAGCCTGGGCGAAGAGAGAAAGTCTGCCCCTTACTAGATCTGTTTCCGGATCGGGGGCTGATCTTTCATGCTGTCTTAGAGGCAGCAGCAGGTTTTGTGGCCTGCTTTCCTTTGTTCCAAGCCTGGTTAGGTCTCCAGACCGGCTTGGACTGGGCAAAATTTCCCTCTTGTTTTGTATTAGAGGAAGTTGAAGCTGCGCCACTCTTGAAATTTCGAAAGGAACGAAAATTTGTCTGTTTGGTCCTTAATTTGTTGTACCTATCCTGAGGAAGGGCGTAAACTTTTCCTCCAGTAATATCAGAAATGATCTCCTTCAGTCCAGGCCCGAATAGGGTCTGCCCCTTGAAGGGAATATTGAGAAGCTTAGACTTTGAAGTATCGTCAGCTGACCAGGATTTAAGCCATAGTGCCCTACGCGCCTGAATAGCAAAACCTGAGTTTTTAGCCGTTAGCTTGGTTAAATGAACAACGGCGTCAGAAACAAATGAATTGGCTAGCTTAAGAGCTTTAAGCTTGTCAAGGATACCATCCAATGGGGTTTCTACCTGTAGAGCCTCTTCTAGAGACTCAAACCAGAAGGCCGCAGCAGCAGTGACAGGGGCAATGCATGCAAGGGGCTGGAGAATAAAACCTTGTTGAATAAAAATTTTCTTAAGGTAACCCTCTAATTTTTTGTCTATTGGATCTAGAAAAGCACAACTGTCCTCAACAGGGATAGTTGTACGCTTCGCTAGGGTAGAGATTGCTCCCTCCACCTTAGGGACCATTTGCCACAAGTCCCGTGTAGCGGCATCTATAGGAAACATCTTTTTAAAAACAGGAGAGGGAGAGAACGGTACACCTGATCTATCCCATTCCTTAGTAATAATTTCTGAAAACCTCTTAGGTATTGGAAAAACATCAGTATAAACAGGCACTGCATAGTATTTATCCAATTTACACAATTTCTCTGGGACTACAATGGCGTCACAGTCATCCAGAGTTCCTAAACCTCCCTGAGCAACATGCGGAGGTGTTCAAGCTTAAATTTAAACGTAGACATATCAGAATCAGGTTGAAGTGTCTTCCCAGAGTCAGAAAAATCACCCACAGATAGAAGCTCTCCTTCTTCGGCTTCTGCACATTGAGAGGGTATATCAGACATAGCTACTAAAGCATCAGAGAGCTCTGTATTTGTTCTAGCCCCAGAGCTGTCTCGCTTTCCTTGTAACCCTGGCAGTTTGGACAATACTTCTGTAAGAGTATGATTCATAACTGTCGCCATGTCTTGTAAAGTATACGCAATGGGCGCGCTAGATGTACTTGGCGTCCCTTGAGCGGGAGTTATAGGCTCTGACACGTGGGGAGAGTTAGTCTGCATAACTTCCCCCTTGTCAATTTCCTCTGGTGATAAATCTTTTAAAGCCAGAATATGGTCTTTATAACTTATAGTAAGATCAGTACATTTGGTACACATTCACAAGAAAGGGTTCCACAATGGCTTCTAAACATAATGAACAAGGAGTTTCCTCTATGTCAGACATGTTTAACAGACTAGTAATTAGACCAGCAAGCTTGGAAAACACTTTAATTAATGTGAAAAAGAATATTATAAAAAAAACGGTACTGTGCCTTTAAGGGAAAAAAACAAACACAAAAACTGCAAAACAGTGAAAAAAGCAGTTATCTTTATGAAATTTTTACAGTGTGTATAACAGACTAAAATAGCATTGCACCCACTTGCAAATGGATGATTAACCCCTCAGGCTCAAAAACGAAGCAAAAAAACGGTAAAACCATTATAACAGTCACAAGCAAACTGCCACAGCTCTACTGTGGCTCCAACCTTCCCATGAAACAACTTTTGTAGGCACAAAAACCCTTTATAGAGATCCAATATGTCAGGTGACTCCTTCAGGGAAGCTGGATGTCTCGGAATGTAAAAACAACTGCGCAATTAGAGCGCGAAAATAGGCCCCTCCCACCATGCACTCAAAGTGAAAGGGCCATAAATAACTACTCCTAGGAGAAATCTAGACAGCCATGTGGCAAACTAGGCCCCAAATAAAGATTTATCACCCTCAGTAAAAAAACGTTCTTTATATATATGCAAACGTTTTACATACTAAGCCATAATAGAAAGTAATATGAATATTACCCTTTAATGCAAGCATGATGCCAGTCATTTATTAAATCACTGCAATCAGGCTTACCTTAAATATAATCAGGCACTGTCAGCATTTTCTAGTTCTTATCATCCTCTAGAAAAAAATATACTGAACATACCTCAGGGCAGTTAATTCTGCAGGCCGTTCCCCCAGCTGAAGTTTCTCCATACTCTTCAGTTATGTGTGAGAACAGCAGTGGACCTTAGTTACAACCTGCTAAGATCATCAAAAACCTCAGGCAAAACTCTTCTTCTAATTTCTGCCTGAGGTAAAAAACAGTACAACGCCGGTACCGTTTAAAAATAACAAACTTTTGATTGAAGATAAACTACACTAATTCACCACATCTCTCTTGATACTTCCCTTGTCGAGAGCTGCAAGAGAATGACTGGAGGTGGCAGTTAGGGGAGGAGCTATATAGACAGCTCTGCTGTGGGTGATCCTCTTGCAGCTTCCTGTTGGGAAGGAGAATATCCCACAAGTAATGGATGAATCCGTGGACTGGATACACCTTACAAGAGAAACATTGTTTGGCATGGCATAGGTATATAGATGACCTATTTATCATCTGGCAGGGTACCCCTGAATGTTTAATTCAATTAAAAAAACATAATTTATGCTTACCTGATAAATTTATTTCTCTTGTAGTGTATTCAGTCCACGGGTCATCCATTACTTATGGGATATATTCCCTTCCCAACAGGAAGTTGCAAGAGGATCACCCAAGCAGAGCTGCTATATAGCTCCTCCCCTCACATGTCATATCCAGTCATTCGACCGAAAAAAGACGAGAAAGGAGAAACCATAGGGTGCAGTGGTGACTGGAGTATTAATTAAAATTTAGATCTGCCTTAAAAAAGACAGGGTGGGCCGTGGACTGAATACACTACAAGAGAAATAAATTTATCAGGTAAGCATAAATTATGTTTTCTCTTGTTAAGTGTAGTCAGTCCACGGGTCATCCATTACTTATGGGATACCAATACCAAAGCTAAGTACACGGATGATGGGAGGGACAAGGCAGGAACTTAAACGGAAGGAACCACTGCCTGTAGAACCTTTCTCCCAAAAACAGCCTCCGAAGAAGCAAGTGTCAAATTTGTAAAATTTTGAAAAGGTGTGAAGCGAAGACCAAGTCGCAGCCTTGCAAATCTGTTCAACAGAGGCCTCATTCTTAAAGGCTCAGGTGGAAGCCACAGCTCTAGTGGAATGAGCTGTAATTCTTTCAGGGGGCTGCTGTCCAGCAGTCTCATAGGCTAAACATATTATGCTACGAAGCCAAAAGGAGAGAGAGGTTGCCGGAGCTTTTTGACCTCTCCTCTGTCCAGAGTAAACGACAAACAGGGAAGAAGTTTGACGAAAATCTTTAGTTGCCTGTAAATAGAATTTCAGGGCACGGACTACGTCCAGATTATGCAAAAGTCGTTCCTTCTTTGAAGAAGGATTAGGACATAATGATGGAACAACAATCTCCCGATTGATATTCCTGTTAGAGACTACCTTAGGTAAAAACCCAGGTTTAGTACGCAGAACTACCTTGTCTGAATGGAAAATCAGATAAGGAGAATCACAATGTAAGGCGGATAACTCCGAGACTCTTCGAGCCGAGGAAATAGCCATCAAAAACAGAACTTTCCAAGATAAAAGTTTAATATCAATGGAATGAAGGGGTTCAAACGGAACTCCTTGAAGAACTTTAAGAACCAAGTTTAAGCTCCACGGAGAAGCAACAGTCTTAAACACAGGCTTAATCCTAGCCAAAGCCTGACAAAAAGCCTGGACGTCTGGAACTTCTGCCAGACGCTTGTGCAAAAGAATAGACAGAGCAGAAATCTGTCCCTTTAAAGAACTAGCTGATAAGCCTTTTTCCAAACCCTCTTGGAGAAAGGACAATATCCTAGGAATCCTAACCTTACTCCATGAGTAACTCTTGGATTCGCACCAATACAGGTATTTGCGCCATATCTTATGGTAGATTTTCCTGGTAACAGGCTTTCGTGCCTGTATTAAGGTATCAATAACTGACTCGGAGAAGCCACGCTTTGATAGGATCAAGCGTTCAATCTCCATGCAGTCAGTCTCAGAGAAGTTAGATTTGGATGATTGAAAGGACCTTGTATTAGAAGGTCTTGCCTCAAAGGTAGAGTCCATGGTGGACAGGACGACATGTCCACTAGGTCTGCATACCAGGTCCTGCGTGGCCACGCAGGCGCTATCAGAATCACAGATGCTCTCTCCTGTTTGATCTTGGCAATCAGTCGAGCTAGCAGAGGAAACGGTGGAAACACATAAGCCATGTTGAAGAACCAAGGGGCTGCTAGAGCATCTATCAGCGTCGCTCCCGGGTCCCTGGACCTGGATCCGTAACGAGGAAGTTTGGCGTTCTGGCGAGACGCCATGAGATCCAGTTCTGGTTTGCCCCAACGATGGACCAGTTGAGCAAACACCTCCGGATAGAGTTCCCACTCCCCCGGATGAAAAGTCTGACGACTTAGAAAGTCCGCCTCCCAGTTCTCCACGCCTGGGATGTGGATCGCTGACAAGTGGCAAGAGTGAGACTCTGCCCAGCGAATTATCTTTGAGACTTCTAACATCGCTAGGGAGCTCCTGGTTCCCCCTTGATGGTTGATATAAGCCACAGTCGTGATGTTGTCCGACTGAAATCTGATGAACCTCAGTGTTGCTAACTGAGGCCAAGCTAGAAGAGCATTGACTATTGCCCTTAACTCCAGAATATTTATTGGGAGGAGTTTCTCCTCCTGAGTCCACGATCCCTGAGCCTTCAGGGAATTCCAGACTGCGCCCCAGCCTAGAAGGCTGGCATCTGTTGTTACAATCGTCCAATCTGGTCTGCGAAAGGTCATGCCCTTGGACAGATGGACCCGAGATAGCCACCAGAAGAGAATCTCTGGACTCTTGATCCAGATTTAGTAGGGGGGACAAATCTGAGTAATCCCCATTCCACTGACTTAGCATGCACAATTGCAGCGGTCTGAGATGCAGGCGCGCAAATGGCACTATGTCCATTGCCGCTACCATTAAGCCGATTACTTCCATGCACTGAGCCACTGACGGGCGTGGAATGGAATGAAGGACAAGGCAAGCATTTAAAAGTTTTGATAACCTGGCCTCCGTCAGGTAAATTTTCATTTCTACAGAATCTATCAGAGTCCCCAGGAAGGAGACTCTTGTGAGTGGTGATAGAGAACTCTTTTCCACGTTCACCTTCCACCCATGCGACCTCAGAAATGCCAGAACTATCTCTGTATGAGACTTGGCAATTTGAAAGCTTGACGCCTGTATCAGGATGTCGTCTAGATACGGAGCCACCGCTATGCCTCGCGGTCTTAGAACCGCCAGAAGAGAGCCCAGCACATTTGTAAAGATTCTTGGGGCCGTAGCCAACCCGAAGGGGAGAGCTACAAGTTGGTAATGCCTGTCTAGAAAGGCAAATCTTAGGAACCGATGATGATCTTTGTGAATCGGTATGTGAAGGTAGGCATCCTTTAGATCCACTGTGGTCATGTACTGACCCTCTTGGATCATGGGTAGGATAGTCCGAATAGTTTCCATTTTGAATGATGGAACTCTTAGGAATTTGTTTAAGATCTTTAGGTCCAAAATTGGTCTGAAGGTACCCTCTTTCTTAGGAACCACGAACAGATTTGAATAAAATCCCTGTCCTTGTTCCGTCCGCGGAACTGGGTGGATCACCCCCATTACTAGGAGGTCTTGTACGCAGCGTAGGAATGCCTCTTTCTTTATCTGGTTTTCTGATAACCTTGAAAGATGAAATCTCCCTTGAGGAGGAGAAGTTTTGAAGTCCAGAAGATATCCCTGAGATATGATCTCCAACGCCCAGGGATCCTGGACATCTCTTGCCCACGCCTGGGCGAAGAGAGAAAGTCTGCCCCCCACTAGATCCGTTTCCGGATAGGGGGCCATCCCTTCATGCTGTCTTAGGGGCAGTAGCAGGTTTTCTGGCCTGCTTGCCCTTGTTCCAGGACTGGTTAGTTTTCCAGGCCTGTCTGTAACGAGCAACAGTTCCTTCCTGTTTTGGGGCGGAGGAAGATGACGTTGCTCCTGCCTTGAAGTTTCGAAAGGCACGAAAATTAGACTGTTTGGCCTTCGATTTGGCCCTGTCCTGAGGAAGAGTATGACCCTTACCTCCAGTAATGTTAGCGATAATTTCTTTCAAGCCGGGCCCGAATAAGGTTTGCCCCTTGAAAGGAATATTAAGCAATTTAGATTTAGAAGTCACGTCAGCTGACCAGGATTTAAGCCATAGCGCTCTGTGCGCCTGGATGGCGAATCCGGAGTTCTTAGCCGTTAGTTTAGTTAAATGTACAATGGCATCAGAAACAAATGCATTAGCTAGCTTAAGTGCTTTAAGCTTGTCCATAATTTCATCCAATGGAGCTGAGTGAATGGCCTCTTCTAGAGACTCAAACCAGAATGCCACAGCAGCAGTGACAGGCGCAATGCATGCAAGGGGCTGTAAGATAAAACCTTGTTGAACAAACATTTTCTTAAGGTAACCTTCTAATTTTTTATCCATTGGATCCGAAAAAGCACAACTATCCTCCATCGGGATAGTGGTACGCTTAGCTAAAGTAGAAACTGCTCCCTCCACCTTAGGGAACGTCTGCCATAAGTCCCGTGTAGTGGCGTCTATTGGAAACATTTTCCTAAATATAGGAGGTGGGGAAAAGGGCACACCAGGTCTATCCCACTCCTTGCTAATAATTTCTGTAAGCCTTTTAGGTATAGGAAAAACGTCAGTACACACCGGTACTGCATAGTATCTATCCAGCCTACATAATTTCTCTGGAATTGCAACAGTATTACAGTCATTCAGAGCCGCTAAAACCTCCCCTAGCAATACACGGAGGTTCTCAAGCTTAAATTTAAAATTAGAGATCTCTGAATCCGGTTTCCCTGGATCAGATCCGTCACCCACAGAATGAAGCTCTCCGTCCTCATGTTCTGCAAACTGTGACGCAGTATCGGACATGGCTCTCATAGCACCAGCGCGCTCTGTTCTTATCCCAGAGCAATCGCGCTTGCCTCTTAATTCTGGCAATTTAGATAATACTTCTGTCAGGGTATTATTCATAATAGTAGCCATGTCTTGTAAAGTGATATGTATGGGCGTCCCTGATGCACTTGGCGCCACAATATCACGCGCCTCCTGAGCGGGAGGCGAAGGTATTGACACGTGAGGAGAGTTAGTCGGCATAACTTCCCCCTCGTTGTCTGGCGATAATTCCTTTATAGATAAAGACTGACCTTTATTATTTAAAGTGAAATCAATACATTTAGTACACATATTTCTATGGGGTTCCACACTGGCCTTCAAACATAGTGAACAAACAGATTCATCTGTGTCAGACATGTTTAAACAGACTAGCAACAAGACTAGCAGACTTGGAAAACACTGTAAATAATTTTACAAGCAATATAGAAAAACGCTACTGTGCCTTTAAGAAGCACAAAAAAACTATCACAGTTGAAATAACAATGAACCAAATCAGTTATAGCAACCAAAATTTTACAGTAAATGTATTAAGTTAGCAGAGCATTGCACCCACTTGCAAATGGATGATTAACCCCTTAATACCCAAAACGGATATAATAGAGAAAAAAACTTTTTTAACACAGTCAAACACACTGTCACAGGTCTGCTGTGACTGATTACCTCCCTCAAAATGACTTTTTAAGTCCCCTGAGCTCTCTAGAGACGTCCTGGGTCATGCAGGAAGAAGCAGGAAGACCAAGACTGAATTTTTACTGCGCAAAAAAGCGCTAAAATAGGCCCCTCCCACTCATTATTACAACATTGGGAGTTTCAGTTAGCTGTTTCTATGCAGAAAAACAAGTCAGCCATGTGGAAAAATTTATGCCCCAATAAGTTTTATCACTAATGTACCTCACAAAACGATTAAACATGCCAGCAAACGTTTTAAACATCCTTTTTTAAAGAGTATGTATCTCTATTGATAAGCCTGATACCAATCCTTTGCATTTAAGGCTTATTACATCATTTCAGTATTAATAGCATTTTCTTAGTCAAATTCCATTCCTTAGAAAATTACTTTACTGTATATATTTTAATCAGCCTGATACCAGTCGCTTTCACTGTATTAAAGGCTTTACTTACATTACATTGGTATCAGCAGTATTTTCTTAGTCAATTCCATTCCTTAGAAAAATAATTTACTGCACATACCTTATTTGTAGGAGACCCCGCACGCTATTCCCTTTCTGAAGTTACCCCACTCCTCAGAATGTGTGAGAACAGCCATTGGATCTTAGTTGCTTCTGCTAAGATCATAGAAAACGCAGGCAGATTCTTCTTCCAAATACTGCCTGAGAAAAAACAACACACTCCGGTGCCATTTAAAATAAACTTTTGATTGAAGAAATAAACTAAGTATAAAACACCACAGTCCTCTC
Source organism: Bombina bombina (assembly GCF_027579735.1). Classification (NCBI taxonomy): domain Eukaryota; kingdom Metazoa; phylum Chordata; class Amphibia; order Anura; family Bombinatoridae; genus Bombina; species Bombina bombina. The sequence goes on from NC_069500.1 coordinate 345,776,875, forward strand.
ACGACCTATCTAGTTGAGTGTTGCAAGAGAATGACTGGATATGACATGTGAGGGGAGGAGCTATATAGCAGCTCTGCTTGGGTGATCCTCTTGCAACTTCCTGTTGGGAAGGGAATATATCCCATAAGTAATGGATGACCCGTGGACTGAATACACTTAACAAGAGAAATTACATTTAAAGATCTGCATCATTTATAAAATTAACTGCCAAACATGACAATACTCAAATTGAATGTCTTGACACTTTAGTGTATAAAGACAATGGTCAATTAAAAACTGACCTTTAAGACAACAGACAGAAATACACTACTGCATAGAAATAGTTTTCATCCACCTGCTATATTCAAATCAGTACCCAAATCACAATTCTTGAGAGTAGATAGAATTGTCTCTGACCCCACTGTTAAGGAGAACAGACTTAAAGTGAAGGTAAACTCTCCCCTTTTTAAAATCAGATCTGGAATGTAAGCGCTATTTTAGATGAAGTTTAATTCATTAGCTGTAATGAAGATGCAGTATAACTTACTTTTTAATATAGATATGAAATTCAAATACTGCATGCTCCTCCGCCCACTTCAAAAGTAAAATTTTCTGTGAGCTAACAGATTGAATTGTTGTCCAATCAGCGCACTCCCCATATGGCACTTTTGTTGTAGCTAGAGCATTGATTGGAGAGTAATTCAATCATTTAGCTGACAGAAAAATTGACTTTTGAAGTGGGTGGTGTAACGTGGGGTATTTGAATTTCATATCTATATTAATAACTAAGTTATAGCGCATCTTCATTACAGCTAATGAATTAAACTCCATCTAAAATAGCGCTTACATTCCAGATCTGATTTTACAAAGGGGAGAGTTTACCATCACTTTAATGAGATACAATCTAAATTTAAACAGAGAGGATACTCAGATAAAGAATTGATGGAAGTGAGGTCCCATTTTCACCTCAAAAAGAACCATCCTGATAATGATAGACTCACTTTTGTCAGCACATATAATACTCTTAGCTATAAGATACAAGGTATTCTTAAGCATAATTGGCATATCCTAAAGGAGTCATGTCCTGACATTAAGGAGTTTGGTCAAATTCCAAGAGCAGCATATCGCAAGGGATATACTTGTGGTAAAAGGATCACTAAGGCTATTGTAAATTCTGATACTAACAAGTCCCCCTTTTTTGGAAAACCAAAGAATGGTACTTTCCCTTGTTTGGGATGCCCCCACTGTAATAGTGTCATGAAAGGGGGTGAAATTTGTCAGCCCTACTCTGGTTGTAAATTTAAAATACCGGGTTTTTAAACCTGTAACTCATCTTACGTTGTATACGCCATTAAGTGCCCATGTGGGCTGTTATACATAGGTGAGCCCACCCAAAGGATAAGGGACCGTATAGGGCAACATAAATCCACTATCAGAAATACTAGCACTAAGGATCTTCCTGTGCCAGCCCATTTTTTGGAAATGGGACATCAAGTTAATCAGCTCCGCTTTATGGTGTTAGATCAAATAAAAAGAAAACCCAGGGGGGTGACATAACTATAGAGATATAAAGATAGAGAGGCTAAGTGGATATGGAAACTTGATACACTCCATCCTAAGGGTATGAACCGGGAATTTGACCTTAATCCATTATTATGATTACCCATTTTGTTACCCCCTGTATATTATTCTCCATTAGTCTGTTTCTATAGATGGCTATGTATTTATGTATGCTTTCTCTTAGATTATGTTTTTAATCTAGGCCCTTTAGGATCCTCAATATGGCAACATAGGGTTAATAATGTCAGTGTTACTTTGTAAAAAAATTGTTTCTCTGTAACCCCCGCCTTTCATGTGTGTTCCTATTGGTCCTTGTTTTAATTAGCATTGCTATAAACTGTTTGTATGTGCAGTGCAATTTTAGCTTGACAAAGGGGCAGAAGCCCTGAAACGTTGCTGTTCACCCAATAAAAGTTCTTTCACATTTAGGAGTGCAACATTATTTGTTCTGGATTGTCAATAGACTCCTTAACAACATCCCCCTTGGAACATGTTGGCTCAGAAAAAATTATATCCCTATAACTTAAAGTCCTCTCAATACAAGAGAAACAAAAGGGGATTGGTGATTCCACATTGGCATAAAAACACAAAGAGCAGGTGACAATTTGCAAAGCCTTTGGGTCCATTCTGACTCGCAATGGATCAAATTAGCAATAAGTACAATTTTAATTAAAAAGAAAAATTGACCAAAAACGTTACTGTCTCTTTAAAATTTAAACAACAACTTTTTTACTCTAAACTGCAGAATGCGGTATACCGATAAATAGAAAAAGTAAATTTATGCTTAGCTGATAAATTAATTTCTTCTACGATACGACGAGTCCACGGATTTCATCCTTACTTGTGGATATTAATCTCCTGCTAACAGGAAGTGGCAAAGAGCACCAAAGCAGAGCTGTATATATAGCTCCTCCGTTCCCTCCACCCCCAGTCATTCGACTGAGGGTTTAGGAAGAGAAAGGAAAAGCTAAAGGTGCAGAGGTGACTGAAGTTATAAAAAATAAAATATAATCCAAATCTGTCTGAAAAA